>NW_012151285.1:6138996-6143360 GCF_000956105.1 Propithecus coquereli | reverse complement strand
TATTTGTAGGTGAGTGATGATGCTGGAGAAATATACATTATAACTAGCATGAGAGTTGTTTCCTGTGAAATATATTTTAATTCTACCATACTAATCTTTATTTTGTTGTTTCTTTTTAGAGTGGAAATATGCCTTGAAGTAGGGTCAGGGTCTGGAGTAGTATCTGCATTCCTAGCCTCTATGATAGGTCCTCAGGCTTTGTACATGTAAGTATATCATCTTCATCCACATCTTCCACTGAGAGATGCACTATGAATGAAATAATTTTTGTAAGGAGACAATATATATCTGATAATGTTTACTTAAGTATTATAAAAAGCAAGATTGCAAATTATGCTTCCCTAAAAATTATAACTTCATGTTCCAAACTGCTCTATCATACTACATAATTATAGAAGCAGCATAATTTTAGATCATCTCTAAATGTGATTCTTTTTTAGGTCAATTATCTGATTATGAGAAAAAATCAAAGTTACTTAAATTTCTTTATAAAAAATTGGAGAATACAGAAAAATATAGAAGAAAATAAAAATCACCAGTAAATTTTATTTCCTTAATTTTTTTTCATTTCCTATGTTTTTAATTTAATATTGTCTCATGAACATTTTCCTATCAAAAATTATTTTTAAATTTTATTTTTGGAGGCTGCATAGTACTGCTTCATTGGATATATCATAATTTAATAAATTCTTTCAGATGTGTGTACTTATATGTGTATTTTTCTACTCTTGAACGTTATATTAATATGATAGTCTTTCTCATCAATATAAACAAATCTTTATTCTCTTTTTCTTTGCCATTTTTAAAGCATTCTAATTTTGTTTTCTAAATCTCTATATAGAATTAAGTGAAAATTCCTCGAAATATTCAGTAACAGATTTTCCTTGTGGACATCAAATATAGTTTTCTTCTGCTTCTGTTTATAGGTGCACTGATATCAACCCTGAGGCAGCAGCTTGTACCCTGGAGACAGCACGTTGTAACAAAGTCCACATTCAGCCAGTAATTACAGATTTGGTGAGCTGTTAATTTTTGTCCAATAATAATCCATTTTCTTTTCAAATAAGTTAAGGTCGAGATCTTTTAGGTCAAAGAAACTTAAGTAATTAACTTTTGACCCACTAAACAGTATACCCCAGGAATGGGGAACCTGTGGCCTTAATGCCACATGTGGCCTTTGGGACTTTAATTGTGGCCTTTTGACTGAATCCAAATTTTACAGAACAAATCCTTTTATTTGTATTAATACATTTTTGTTTGTCGTTTATATTTTTATTTTATTTTTGAAATGAACGTATTTAAAATACCAAACAATAAAATAAACTTCAACAAAATGATCCTCCCAGATTGACCAGCACAATTAGAACATTAGTAAGCCATAAGGGCTAAATTGACAGCCTCTACACTCATGATTTAGTTCTAACTTCCCCTGCCTGACAAGTGCAGAGTTTATGGGGTTTGAGTATGCCAGTCTGTTGTCAGCTTTTGACAACGGTGCACTGCGTTTCTGTTTGACATGGAATTTGTAAACAGTTGCACAACTAGACGATATGTTTTAGTTCTGTCTGCTTAACAGCCTATCATGTCAAAGAAGACCAAGACAACGCTGAAGGAAGAAAACAGATTTTTTAATGAGGATTGGGAATTGCAATATTATCTTGTTTCTGCTAAAGATAAGATGATTTGCTTGCTTTGTGATACTGCAATATCAAAGAAATTAAAGAAAATTAAAGAAATTCAGTGATCATCAGCTTTATGACATTCATAAGGACAACATATATTTTGAATTAGAGGGAGAGACTCAAAAGATTGTATTGCAGAAATTAATAGACGAAAAGCAAATGCAAAGCAATTCTTTCAAGCAGCAATAAAACCTGGAAATAATGCCACTGAAACACCTTATAAAGTAGCTACTATACTTGGGGAAAAAAAGGAAGCTATTCAGTGATGCAGAAATTGTGAAAGAATGTGTTGTCAACGTTGTAGGATGTTTAGACCCCAATAACATTCCAAAATACAAACAACTGCCTCTATCAAGGAGAACTGTTACTGATCAGCATCGTTAATTAGGCTTCTAACAGAAATAACTTCATGCAATATTTAAAAAGGAAAATATATATTATTTAATCACTTTAGATGAATCAACTGATAGTACTGACTCGCCACAGGTTTTATACTTCATTTGGGTCATAACAGAAGATTTTCTTTGCTATGAAGAGTTACTTGCTTTGGGCACTGTTGAGAACAGAACAGGGGTAATAGATCTTTTCAACAACTTTCAAGATAAATGTTGTGAAGTTGGACTGAATTTGGTAAATTTAGTGAGTGTATGTATAGACAGTGTACCTTCCATGACAAGAAGACATGAAGAGTTTATTGCACAGATAAAAAAGTATTAACAGATCCAGATGCTCTCATTTCTTTTCATTTTATCTTGCATCAGCAAAATCTCTATGCTAAAACTACTATTTTAAGTGACATTTCACAACAAGTTATAAGTATTGTTAACTACATTCATGCAAATGCAATACAGCATCATCAGTTTTGTAACATGCTAAAATTGAACCATGAAGTATTCAGTGTGGATTTGCCATATTATTCTAAAGTGTGTTGGCTATCTCAAGGACAGGTATTAGCCAAAATTTTATCTCTGCAAGAACAGATAGCTAAAAAAAAAGAAAACAGAAAAGAACAGATAGCTAAATTTTATGAAGAACAGGATCAGCAATGTGAATTATTGAAAGAAGATTTCTATAGGAATGCAGCATTTCTGTGTGATATCATGTCAAATCAAAATGACTTGAATATTTCTTTGCAAGGTAAAACTAAGTCTATATATGATATGTGGCAAAAAAAATCCAAGCATTTTGAAAAAAGCTATCTTTTTTCAAAACACTTCTTCAAAAGGAAATTTCAGATGAACACTTTCCCCAGTTAGCAAAGGTCATTGATGAGCAGGATGATATATGTGAATCATTTGAAGAATACACAGCTTTTATAGCCTATTTATTGAAGAATATAATGAAAGTTTCACTGACTTTGAGAATCATGACATCACACTCAAATTAGCATTTCAGCCTCACCTAGTTGATATCACCAAGGCACCTAAAGAACTACAGATGGAATTGATTGAGCTCTCAGTAGATGACATTTTAAAGTCATTGTTTGATGTTAAGAAAGATCCAATTGAAATGTGGAAAAATGCAGTAGAATACCCATGCCTTTGGCAGCATGCCCAAAAAATGCTTTCTTACTTATCAACCACTTATTGCTGCGAATCTATATTATACCTAACCCAAATCAAGACAGCTTAAGGTCACACGAGACTGACACCCATCTAGAGGATCAACTGAAACTACAGACCTCCGTGCTGCAACCAAATATTCATATGCTTTCCAACAAAAAGCAGACACAACAAAGTCATTAAAAGGTTAGTTAACTTTAAAATTAACAATAGTTTTCATTTTTTGAAATTAAATACCTAGTAGTTAGATTTTTACAAAATAATGTACATTTTTAAGTATATCTAATTGAATTTTCTTGAATGTGGCCTTATTTGATTGTAGCTAAATTAGTGCGGACTTGCAACATGAAAAGGTTCCCCATCCCTGGTATACCCTATATAAAGTAAACCCTTGACCGATACAATCCAACTTCTCCACAATTCAAAAGGAATTTATATTGGCTTGTATATGTCAGGCATCTTTTGATTTGAAATGACCCCAGTTCAAACTGGCTTAAATAAAAGTTGATGACTTCAGGCATAGCTGCCTCCAGGAACTCAAATGACATCATAGGCATCTTTTTCTTAGCTCTGAACTCTCTCTCTGGTGGCTCTATTCCAAAGCAGTCTTTCCCTTCATGGTAAGAAGATGTTTATATGTCTATATCTTATTTCTCAGAAACTCCTCAAGGAAAGAAACTTTTTCTACTCAGTTACTCTAGCAAAAGCCCCAGAATGAGTATTGTTTGGATCAACAGTTCATGTGCATGTCTCTCAGTCTCTTGCTGTGGCTTAGGGGAATTAGAGTGTGTAGGTGATTGGCTTCAACCTGGATAATAGTCCTGTCCCAGGAACTGGGTCAGGATAAACCCTACCCAAGCCACTTGGATTGAGGATGACAGGAGATAGAGCTTCCCCAACAAAAGTCAAAGGTAAAATCAGAAGAAAGGGAGAATGGGTCGTGGGCAGGTAAAAACAACAAATGACGACTGCAGAAGCATCATTTTATATTAAGTTAACATCATCTCATAAAACATTTCTCCTTAGGAGTGCAGAAGGTTTATTTAAAAAAATTTCTCTTACTTAGAGAAAATAAATGTTTAACTTAGTGGATATAGCAATAAAGTTATGTTCAAATCTA
>NW_012151285.1:6132266-6138043 GCF_000956105.1 Propithecus coquereli | reverse complement strand
GGCAGTTAAGTGATGAAAAAGCTGTTACTCTACTGACGTACAAACTCATATAAGAAGGAAGGACGCCATTGTCGTAAGGTGAACAGCAGTTGAGAAAAATGCAACTTAATACAACTCTTTTGGAAAGCACTCCAGAAATAAATATCGTGTGATAGAAATATTTCAGTCCAATAATCTCAGTTCTTGAAATTTAAGAAAATCATTCAATAGTAGACTAAAAATTGAAATTCACAAAAATATGCTTATTGCATCTTTATTTATGATGGCAAATGTGAACCTATATACGTAGCAGTAGAGAAACAGTTAAGTAAATCACAGTCTATCAGGTCTGCAAACTAGTGGGACAACTAGTGAATGAGAAGAGGCGATTCTGAGAACACAGTGACTCCAAAGGGCTTCCTTTGTCCCCTGTTCCTTGGACTAAGATATGTGCTTCTCCTGAGCCTTATGGCTGCTGGGACATAAGATGATTGAGGAAGGCAATGCCTTGGGCCTTTTTTGCAGTCCCAACAAAGAGAACTAGTGTCCTAATTCCCATGAGCTGAGCAATTAGCTAGAGAGCAGGAGCAAAATACAATACAATGAAGATGTCTTGGAGCTTGAAAACATGTTTTACACAATAAAACATTAAGAAATGAGTTAAGAGAGAATATGGTCACTGTCAAGACCTTAATCAGTGGTCTGGAAACCCAATGAAAGAATCATTTCAGTGCACAGAGCATGAAGATAAAGAGAAGAAAATCATGAAGGTAAAAGATAAGAGACTTAGAGATCTAGGAGACGTAATATACAAATAACAGGAGTTTGTACTCATAAAAAGTTGTGACCGTACTTACTGGTATCTTCAAGAACACGAAATAAGGTGCTGTTGGTATGTGCCTGTGGTCTCTGAAGGATCAGAAGTGTACACAGCAGTTGGCCCAGGTAGCAGGCAAACAGAAGGCCACCAAACATGACTGCTGCCTCGTGAAGACAGAAATCTCCCTCCTGTGGCCTGTAAGAATGTGGCTGGTACCAGGCCATCTTCCTGGAGAGTCATGTCTAGTGTGAGCAGATAAACGTGGCTGAGCATCCTTGGAGAGTCACGCCACAGTGGGACCCTGATCCATATTGGAGCAGAGTGACAACAGACAAGCCTGGTAGAGGCTGTCATCATCGTGCACACTGGCCACAGACTATCTTACTTGATGAAACATCCAGAGAATGGGCTTCACCAAAATAAGGGTGTAAATGAAGGAAGAGGAAGCCATGAGTCCCGGAAAAAGAGGGAGTTCAACTGAGAAGAAAAGCAAAGGCAATACCAGAAAAGAGAAGTCTCTAGAAGGAAAGTCTCGACAAAAAACAGGAACTGATAAATTTTCCAATATGATTAACTTTGTGGAAAATTGTATAGAGAGACTTACGATAGGCATGGGAATAATTAGATTCAGAGAAAATTAAGAAAATGGACGTAGGGAATGCCATCAATAGCTAAATAAGATATCATACTTTCCCACCATGAAATATTATACAGCCATTAAAAGAATGAACTAGAACTGTATCAGAAGAGACTTCCATAAGGTATTGTTGAGTGAGAAAAGCAAGATGCATGTAAGTTTATAGAATATAATCCTGTCTTTGTAAAACATGGACAAAAAAGAAAAACCTATGTGTGTAGAAGATAGTGGAGAGGCACACAGGCAAAATAGTGAAAGGAAAAAGTGTGACTTTTTTAAAGCAGGTATATTAACATATTTCTCTTCTTTGTAAGGTTATATATGCATATGGTTATAGCTATAAAGGAATGATTTTTTAATGGGGAAATATGTGCCATATTACATGAATAAATAGAAAGCATGATTGTATATAAATAACTTAAACTAAAAGATGGACAAAAGCCATAGAAGGAAATAGGAAGAAAATGGTCGTGTTGGAGTTAAAGTAATTCTTGAGTGATTTCTTCAAAATATTCCTTAATTTTGAAAAAAAATGCATAATGGTAAGGATTTGCATACTACATAAAGTCATGGATTTTGTTTTAAGAATACAATTAGATTGTTAGAGGAAAAATGCTTCAGTGTACCTTTATATAATAAACAGGTTCTTTAAAAAGGTCTGTGTTTCATACTTTAATCTAGAAGCGAGTCAGGTGCATTGGGACATTTTAGAACTTTGTTTCTGTGCAGTAGATCTCTTATAATACAACCTCCCCCCCTTCTAGCTTCTAATTCTTCTATATTATAGAAGAATTAAAAAAAGCTATAGCTTTTTTATGGGTAGCTATAAAAGCTACCCATATCTCTCAATTTAAACATTGTATTAATGGTAACAACTGTTAGTAAGCCCTTAATATGTGCAGGGTAATGTTCTCAAAAATTTAAATATATTTCCTCATTTATTCCTAATAGTGGATAAAAATATTTTATGAGTTTTCTGATTGTATAGATGGAACTATTATTTTTCTAATTTTACAGATAAGTGAGGAAACTAATTGACAAAGATTATTAATTTACCCAAGGTCATACAAACTGGAAACAGTGGAAATTAGATTCAACTTTCCTGCCTTTTTGTCAGCAGTGAAATGGAAAATATATACTTGTTTGGTGATATTACTTGTCAAAAAGATTCAGTTTATGATCTAAATGAAAATTGACATGAGCTAAAAGAAAAAACAGTCTTTCCAATCTGTCGTAGGTAGGAAGTCACGGAATAGCGGCAGCATGGGCTGGTGGCAAAAATGGTCGAGAAGTCATGGACCGGTTCTTTCCACTGGCTTCAGATCTCCTTTCACCAAGAGGATTATTCTATTTAGTTACCATTAAAGAAAACAATCCAGGTAATACATGCCAGTTTATCATTTAACCATTTACTTTGCTGAAATCAAGTTAACAATGTAAAAGACTATAATTTATAAGGTAATGTGGCATGTTAATGAATTTAATCACTGACGGCAAGTACAGGCATAAATTCATGTTGAAAGAGGAAAGAGATTTTAAGAGATAAATTCTTTTTCATTTTAAAAAATATTGTCTTCTCTTTTTGTTGTCAGTTTTTCCCCATTCATAAACTAATATTCAAATACAAAATCTCTAATTTCTTCTAACAGCACACTCTCAGTCTTGTGAATTTTCTTTCTACCCTCTAGTCTTCATGCCCTTGACAATTCTGCTATATACTCTTTAGTTCATCTGAAGTTTTATCATATTTATTTTATTGTATGGATTTTTATATCTTGGTTTTCAGATTATAGCTAAATTGACCATAATCTTTGTTTTCTTTTTCTGTACACCTCAAGTTTGATTTTTATCTTACACCTTATATTCTCAACCCCTCAAATCACAATATGATTACTAGTTTTCTTTCTTTTTTCTTTCTCTTTTCTTTTCTTTTTTTGTAACTCCATTTTTTTAGTTCTGTCTTTTTAGTTTTATTTATTTATAAAAGGAAGGTTTTGCTTTTCTCAATATGCCTGAAAGAGAGAAGGTACTTTATTTACTCTCACTGTGCAATATCACTATTCAGTTTGTCCATACCTTAATTGACCTTTCTCATCCAAAGGGAAGAATATAGGGTAGAGATTGGAGCCAATAAGTAAAACACTGATCACTTGCCATAATAACAGGTATAATTAATGTTTCTATTGAGTTCACAGTAGGCTGCCACTGCGAACGAAGCAAGACATTCAGTGTGACTAGAATCCTCAGCAACACCTTGAAAACGCAAAGTGTACCCATCTGTCTGAAGTTCAGGTTCATTTCAGTAGACATTTGCTTGGTATACATTGTTTTACCAGGTGAATATAATTTGTAAATAGTCTGTGTTTATCATCTTATTGAACTCTGTGATCATACACATCATCAAATGATTTAATGGATTTTATCTTTTATTTTGATTTTCATTTTAGAAGAAATTTTAAAAGCAATGAAGACAAAGGGTCTACAAGGGACCACTGCACTTTCCAGGCAAGCAGGTCAAGAAGTCCTTTCGGTCCTCAAGTTTACCAAGTCCTAATATATAGTGTGTGCTGAGAGCTACTGGAAACTGAATGCATTCAGCATATTTTGAAACTGAAGTCATTTCTTGATTAACAAGGAATTTTTTCAGAAATTTGTCCTAAAGAAGGAGGTGGAAAGGTGGGACATTTCCTTTCACCCAGGAATCAGGCCTACAAATGCAAGTAAATATGTATATTACATTTATAATTTATATTTTATATATAAAAATTATGTGTGAAAGGATGTTTATTTCAGCATTATTTGTAATAGCAAAATAATGGAATCAACCTAAATATCGATCAGTAAAGAGATTGGTTTAATGTTAATAATTTACAGTATATCCATTTCACTGAACTTGCAGCCATTAAACATGAGTCGGGTCTGTATATACCGCACTGGAAGGGTCCATGAGATACTATTGAGTGAAGTGATCAAGTTGCAGAACAGTATTATACCATATGTATATTTTTTAAAAACCCAACAAAGAGGGTATGTTTGCCTGTGTATACAGCAGATTCTTAGAAGATAAATAACAGGTGGGGATGGAGGAATTTTTACTCCTTTGTGGTGGCCTTTGCTTTTGCACAGTGATACTGTTGGAGAAGAACTGTGGATTATCATAAGCTTAACCAAGTGGACTCCAGTTGCAACTTTTGTACCAGATGTGGTTTCATTGCTTGAGCAACTTAACACATTCCCCGCTGTCTGTTTTACAGCTGTTCATCTGGCAAATATCTTTTTCTCCATACCTGTCCATAAAGGCCCACCAGAAGCAGTTTGCTTTTAGATGGCAAGGCCAGCAATACACTTTCACTGCCCTACCTCAGGGGTATATCAACTCTCCAGTTCTATGTCATAATTTAGTTTTCAGGGATTTTGATCACCTTGCCCTTCACGATATCACACTGATTTATTATATTGATGACATTTGCTGATTGGAATTAATGAGGTTGAAGTAGCAACTATTCTAGCTAGACTTAGTGGTAAGACATTTGCATATCAGAGGGTAAGTAATCTAAAATTTAGGGGCCTTCTACCTTAGTAAAATTTGTAGGGATCTAGTAGTATAGGGCATGTTGAGATATTACTTTTAAGGCAAAGGATAAGTTGCTGCATCTGGCTGCTGCTACAGCCAAGAACGGGACAACACCTACTGGGCCTCTTTGGGTTTTGGAGGCAACATATTCCTATTTGGGTGTGTTGCTCTAGTCCATTCACCTGATGACTCAAAAAGCTGCTGGTTTTGTTCTGTCTTATTCTTTCCCTTGCCATATTTGAGATGGGTGTTATCTGGTGTCACCATCACATCCAGCCTCTAACCTCAAAGTTACCATGGAGAGGGAAAAAACAGTGGAAGACAGTGCATGGGAAATTTGTATAGCCAAACCTGTAAGTACCATACATCACTTCTGTCCACATTTCAATGGCTAGACTTTCTTGAGAATTGAGACATTTTTGCAGTTGTCTTCCTGCCCAAGGGTTGTTTTGAGGTCTGTTCTAGAGTCATAGATTTTTTTGAGTGTTTTGTTTTGTTTTGACATAAGATTTCCTCAAAAACTTAGTAGGCTTCTAATACATTTTCTGCCAGTCAATCCTAAATGCTGGTCACTGTATTTAATTTATTTTGTCCTAGCCATAGTTCTCAGATCTGCTTTATATATATGCTTCCTCCTACCAAGGCCTTTTTTTTAGAAGTGGTGGATTCAGATGGGATGATAGCACTCTTAATTGGATCCTAATAAAATTATGTTATCCTTACTGTATGGGATCTAGAAGCTGTCAGATTTCTCAATCGTTCAATAT
>NW_012151285.1:6131055-6132216 GCF_000956105.1 Propithecus coquereli | reverse complement strand
ATTTTGAAAAAAAATGCATAATGGTAAGGATTTGCATACTACATAAAGTCATGGATTTTGTTTTAAGAATACAATTAGATTGTTAGAGGAAAAATGCTTCAGTGTACCTTTATATAATAAACAGGTTCTTTAAAAAGGTCTGTGTTTCATACTTTAATCTAGAAGCGAGTCAGGTGCATTGGGACATTTTAGAACTTTGTTTCTGTGCAGTAGATCTCTTATAATACAACCTCCCCCCCTTCTAGCTTCTAATTCTTCTATATTATAGAAGAATTAAAAAAAGCTATAGCTTTTTTATGGGTAGCTATAAAAGCTACCCATATCTCTCAATTTAAACATTGTATTAATGGTAACAACTGTTAGTAAGCCCTTAATATGTGCAGGGTAATGTTCTCAAAAATTTAAATATATTTCCTCATTTATTCCTAATAGTGGATAAAAATATTTTATGAGTTTTCTGATTGTATAGATGGAACTATTATTTTTCTAATTTTACAGATAAGTGAGGAAACTAATTGACAAAGATTATTAATTTACCCAAGGTCATACAAACTGGAAACAGTGGAAATTAGATTCAACTTTCCTGCCTTTTTGTCAGCAGTGAAATGGAAAATATATACTTGTTTGGTGATATTACTTGTCAAAAAGATTCAGTTTATGATCTAAATGAAAATTGACATGAGCTAAAAGAAAAAACAGTCTTTCCAATCTGTCGTAGGTAGGAAGTCACGGAATAGCGGCAGCATGGGCTGGTGGCAAAAATGGTCGAGAAGTCATGGACCGGTTCTTTCCACTGGCTTCAGATCTCCTTTCACCAAGAGGATTATTCTATTTAGTTACCATTAAAGAAAACAATCCAGGTAATACATGCCAGTTTATCATTTAACCATTTACTTTGCTGAAATCAAGTTAACAATGTAAAAGACTATAATTTATAAGGTAATGTGGCATGTTAATGAATTTAATCACTGACGGCAAGTACAGGCATAAATTCATGTTGAAAGAGGAAAGAGATTTTAAGAGATAAATTCTTTTTCATTTTAAAAAATATTGTCTTCTCTTTTTGTTGTCAGTTTTTCCCCATTCATAAACTAATATTCAAATACAAAATCTCTAATTTCTTCTAACAGCACACTCTCAGTCTTGTGAATTTTCTTTCTA
>NW_012151285.1:6113060-6128390 GCF_000956105.1 Propithecus coquereli | reverse complement strand
ACTACAAACACTGTTTTCCAACCTCTGCGCCTGAAGTTCAGCTGGCACTTAAATATTGCAGGTCCCAATATTACCAACTGTTTTGTTAATGTATAACTTAGGTGGTCACCATCTTTCCAGCTTCTGGTATCAGTTTCTTTACCTTTCCCCACCCCCCTAAATGACTAAATCAATACCAAATATTTTAGGGTTTTATCACAACCGTGTTCCACTTCAATGTATCAAGTTCTTTATTAGTGACCAAAAAAAGTTTATTGCTTCCTCATTTTGTAGTCTAATGTGATTTGTCCAGGGGATGGAGAGTGTTCTATTCCATTCAGTCATTCAGATTCTCAGGATCCTTCTATTTTGTGCCACCATCACATTCAGCCTGCAACCTCTACGTTAGCACGGAGAGGGAAAAAAGAGGAAGATCACGCATGGGAGGTTTTTATGAGCCACTCCTGGAAGTAGCTTAAGTCACTTCACATTCCAGTGGCTGGAACTCAGTCAGGTGATGCCAATACAGTTGAACTGTATGCCCAAGAAGAAGTAATTCTTATAATTCTTTCCCCAGATAATTGTATTAGGCAAATACAACCTTAATAACAAAACCAGATAAGGGTTATATAAGAAAGGAAAGTTACAGGCCAATCACATCCACATAGAGGAAAAAAATAATAAAATTTCTACAACTAACAGTATATATAAAACAGATGATACACCATAACCAAGTTGAGTTTTTCCTGGGAATGTAACCATGGTTTAATAGAAAAATCTATAAATTCCATTTATCATTCTAATAGATTAAAGGAAAGAAAAATAACACCTTATCACCTCAACAGATGTGGACAAACATTTGTTAAAATTCAGTATACTTAGCAAACTAGGAATAGAGGGAACTTTCTTAACCCAGTATGGTCTATATACAAAAACTATGGCAAATATTAAAGTAGAAACACAAGAAACATTCTCTTTTAAAATCAGAAACAAACGCAGGATCCCGCCTATCACCACTCCTATTCAACATTTCCACTGGAAGTCCTAGCCAGCAAAATAAGAAAAGAGAAAGAAATGAAAGGGGAAAGGATAGGACAAACCTGATAGCTCTAACAGATGATATGATTATTTACCAAGGAAACCTAAAAAAATCTATAGACAAAATATTAGCCATAATAAGAGAGCTTAGGAAAGTGGCTCTAAGACCAATATTCAAAAATCATTTGTATTTCTATGCACTAGTCCCCAAAAAGAAGAAATATGTATTTTAACAATGATTAAAACAAACAATAAGGCATTGGGGAAGAAATCTGACATGTACACAAGACTAACCTGCATACATCTTTAAAATTTGATGATAAGACATCTTAAAGACCGAAATACATGGAGAGTCACTGCCTGATCATGAATAGGAAGACTCGCTATCATAAAGATACCAGTTCTCCCTATACTAACAGTACAATTCCAGTCCAAATCCCAAAAGGGTTTTTCATAAAACCTGAGCAAATGGTCAAGAACAGCCAAGACACTCCAAGATAATAAAAGGAGCGCGGAGCAGCTGGAGCTACCCAGGTGCCAAATTTTATTATCCAACAACAGTAATTGACAGTTTTGTCTTGACCCAAAGATCGATAAATTGAAATAGAATAAAGCCCATAAATGACTAACATACATAGAAATTTATATATAATGGAAATGGCACTACAGAGTAAATGGGACATTCTATAACTAGTACAGGTACAAGTGATTATACATAAAGGGAAAAAATGAAATTGGATTCCTACTTCATACCATATACAAAAGTCCACTAAAATGGATTAAGGAGTAAGTAAAACAGGCTGAATTTTAAATTTGGAAAAAAATATCAGAGTACCTTTATGACGATAGGGCAGAAAAGTATTTCTATAACACAACAAAAAAAGCACAATCTCTAAAAGATTGATAAATCCAGCTACATCAAAACAAGAGTTTTGCTCATCAAAAGGCACTGTAAAGAAAATTCAGAGACAACTGATAGAGCAGAAAATGTTTGCAACATGTATAGAGATTAATAGCCAGAATATATAAAGAATTAATTCTTCCAAATCAACATGTAAAACAACAAACAATAGAAATCCAATATAAAAACGCTGAAATTGACAATAGGGAAAAAAAACCCTAAATGCTTAATACATGATAATTTCAACTGTATTATTCATAAGGAAAATGCAAATCAGTATTATTTTAGAACCACTAAACTGGCAGAAACTAAGAAGTCTGACAATCCCAAATATTGGTGAAGATAAGGAGCAATAGGAACTCACACTGCTGGCAGGTGTGTAAACTGGAGCCTTACTGTAAAACAGGCATCATCAAGTAAAATGAAAGATTATTCTGTGTGATCTAGAAATTCCACTTCTAGATATTGATACTAGAGCACCAAAAGACATGTACAGAAATGTTTACAGCAACATTGTTCATAATAGAGAAAACTGCAAACAACCTAAAATTCATTCACCAATATATGGATAAATTAATAGTGGAATATATCAGTGAAAATGAGTGAATTATTCATCAACATGGACAGGTTGCACAAAGATATTAAACAGAAAACTCAAGTTGGAACATTTAGAAAAAGATTTTTAATAGTACAAAATTCATTAATATATTGTATAGTCATATACCCATCCATATGGTAGACAGAATGACCCTCTTCCTCCAAAAAAAATGCCCATGCCCTAATCCCTGGAACCTGCGAATATGTTATGTTACATGGCGAAGGAGACTATACAGATGTAATTAAGGTTATGGACCTTAAAATAGGGAGATTATTCTGGATTATCTGGGCGGGCCCAATCTAATTCATGAGCCCTAAAAGCAGAAGACTTTCTCCAACTGGAATCAAAGAGATGCAGATTGAATCAGAGAGGGGTGCACATGGGGTTTGAGTCTTCCAACATGTTAATGTTCTTTTTTTTTTTTTTAAGATAATTGGTGACTACGCTCATGTCTATTCCTGCATAACAAATTACCCCCAAAATTAGCAGCATAAAACAACAGACACTTCCGAGAGTCACAAATCTGGGAGCGTTTAGCTGGGTGCTTCTGGCTCAGGGTTTCTGAGGTTGCAATAAAGCTGTTGGCTAAGGCAGGCTACAGTCATCTCAAGACTCAAATGAGGATTAGTGATCCGTGTCCAGGCTTACTCAACAAGGCTGTTGGCAGGAGGATTTAGCTCCTTTGCCTGTGAACCTCTTCATAAAGCTGCTCACAACACGGCTTCCACCAGAGCAAGTGATCTGAGAGGGAGAGACCAAGATGAAAGCTGCAACCTTTTATAGCTATCTCAGAAGCAATATAATACCATTCTGTTGGCCATACAAGGCCCCTCAAAGGCTCATCCCATCAGCTCAAAGTCCAGAATCTCATCGTCTTGTTTCTAACCTGTAGAGTTTTCCCTTGTTTCTAACCTATAGCACCAGATGGGCCTATTCCAAGGCATCAAGCAGCTGATGTGCAAGTAATGATAAGTATGCTCAAATGGAGAAGCCAAGATGTACATCACAGCCACGTGGCAAGAGTCCCAGAGACCAGGTCTTCAGGCTCAAAGGTTACTTTCCCCTCCATGAACCTGCCACGATAGGGTAATGGTGGGGACTCTGGCAGAAGGGTAGGTTCTACCGGTCCAGTCCTAATCTTAAAGACAAATTATACCACACGTAGGTCTATGCCAAGCAGCTAGTTTCAAATGGGTGAAGATTAGGAAAATCAAACTGTTTACCATTACCAGAATTCAGAGCACACTAGTGAGACTCCTGCAGCTTGGTGGCCCTGCCCTAACCTTCTGTTGTAGCTTCAAGGTGTCATGCACGTTGTGTTGATCTAGTTTGGAGATTGGCAAACTACAGCCCATAGGCCAAATCTGGATCGCAACCTGTTTTTGTAAATAAAATTTTATTGAAACACAATCACATTCATTTGCTTGTGATACAATGGCAGAGTTGTGGCCTGTGAAGCCTAAAATACTACCTGTCCCTTTACAGAAAAGGTTTGCTAATCCCTGTTCTAGTCAGAGAGTAGAGCAATGGTTCTCAACCCTGGCTGCACATTACAATTGCCTGGATATATTTCAAAATATATTGATGCTCTGCCATATACCACTGAATCAGAATCTCAGGGGGCAAGGGCTGAGAACTGGTATTTTTTCCATGACTGTAAAATGCAGTTAGGGTTGACAACCATGGGAATAGAGGCTTTGGGAAGAAATACCTGTACCCTTCACAGGTGTAGTGATGGCTGCAGAAATCTGAGCAACTTCCTTGACTCAGAGTCAGGGAAAAGGGGAGGCTTACACTGGCGAGGGTTGGGCTAGGCCTGAACTGGCTCCAGGATACAAACATTGGACCTGAGAAAGAAGAGTGCCTGAACCAATGGCATTAGATCCCCTGCTTCGGTGCTGAGAATCTCACTGTAGTAGTTCATACAGAGAATTGCTACGTGCTGCAAGTTTCTACTCTCCAGAGGGAGACGTAACCTGCACTGATGGGCTGAGTCAGTTCTTGAGCACTTAGTGGACCTAATCTATTTAAGATGTGGGTAACCGGGCCGGGCGCGGTGGCTCACGCCTGTAATCCTAGCTCTCTGGGAGGCCAAGGCGGGCGGATTGTTTGAGCTCAGGAGTTCGAGACCAGCCTCAGCAAGAGCGAGACCCCCATCTCTACTAAAAATAGAAAGAAATTAATCGGACAACTAAAAAAATATATAGAAAAAATTAGCTGGGCATGGTGGCGCATGCCTGTAGTCCCAGCTACTTGGGAGGCTGAGGCAGAAGGATCGCTTGAGCCCAGGAGTTTGAGGTTGCTGTGAGCTAGGCTGATGCCACAGTACTCTAGCCCAGCACTCTCAACTCTGTCTCAAAAACAAAATAATAAAATAAAAATAAAACTATCGACACAGATCTGTTGGTGTGTTTAACTCCTATCTGGGAACCTGCCAGCCAACCTTTTACTTACCGTATCTGCCAGAAGAGTATCTTCAAACTTCATTGCTTGCATACCTTTAAATAAAATTTGGGAGAGTATGCACACTTTCACATATGGTTAATTTGATAATTAACATTTATCAAAAGTGCAAATGAGATCATTTCCAGTGGTATATTGTAAACACTTTTAAATTAAAATAAAATTTTAAATTTTTTAAAAAATACTGTTATTCTTTTAAATGTAATAGAATCCAAATACCATAGCAATTTGATTCCCACCATTGTCAATATAATACATGAACAAGCTCTTCAGCAGTCAGACATTTAACATCAATCAATGGATCTTTATTTTTACTTTGCTTTCCTCACAGAATTATCATATATTTTAGTGCTTGAAGTATTTTATAATGTTTCTCTGTAACAAATATGAATATAAATTAAAATTTTAAAAAATTAATTTCCTATACCAAAAGGCTAGAGGTATTAAAAATAACTTTTTTTCTAAGCTAGTATAACTATTAGAACACAGTTGATAAAAACGTAACTTTTTATAGGTAACTATTAAATATAAAATATTTAAAATCTTCCTGGATTCTGATGCTTGCTAAAGTCTAAAAAAAAAAACTGAAAGAGAAAATTTTACTGAAAAAATTCACCTGAGACTAATTTGTAGTGTTTTGTTTTCTTTAGTTCATGTTTCCACGGATATATATTACTTATAACTAGAATGAGATAGCAGTCAACATAAATCCTATTCCTGTTTTTTTTATTTATAGATGAAATCACTGAGAAAACTTTTCACGTGAACAAGTAGGTAAGAATGGAGTTTTGTAATAATTCTGTCACTCAATGTCACTGCGTTCATTGAATTTTTTCTGAGTAATATGCCAAGAGTGAAATAAAGTTTAATGAATTATTGGCTGACAGCCTGATTAGGCTTTTCTTTAATTTTATTTAAAGGAAAGAACTGAAAACCAGTGATTGCAAAAAAGGATTTATTAGCCATTATTGGATTCTCTTTCTCAACATATTTCAAATAACCTCTCTGGACTCCAAAGGTTTGTTTCCCCGCTTCTCGACCTTGACCTTTGTAAAATTGGAGATAGATAGATAAGAATTAAATCTTTCTTTTGAAAAACGACATATGTGAAAGAGCAGGTGGCAAAAAAAACCAGTCTGAGACAGGTATATAAATGGGAAGATAAAATTTTAGAGACAGCACATGGGAAGTGAAGGAAATGAACATGGATTCACTTGAAATTCTCCATGCACAAGTACCTCTTTGAGAGTCTGGTGTGCACTATTGTGCCGAACTCTGGTTTAGATATGCTCAGGCTAAATACCATGTCTAGGATTTCAGAGTAAATGCAGTATCAATTAGTGTTTGTGCTTATAAATTAAGGTGCAGTCACTTGTGCACAAAAACTTGTGTTAAAACCTAACACAAAAAAAGTCTCCATCATAAAAGAATGATCAATGTAATTAAATTTAACTGAAAATTCTGTACAATTATAGTCACAGACCCTGTTAAAGACAAACCACAAACTAGAAGTCCTATAATAGATTAAAGCATTATGATCAGTAAGAATACAAGCAGTCCAGTAGAAAAATAGGCACAGATTATGAACAATAAATTTACAAAATAAAGACCAACAAATATATGAATGAAGCTAAGATTCTTAGAGATATATAAGTTAAAACAAAGAGCTACTACCTCACTGCTCTTAAACTGGAAAAGTTAAAAATTCTAATAAGACTAAGTGTTGGTGACAAGGTAGGAAAACCAGAATTCTCTCGCACTGATGTTGGGGTGCAAACTTGCACCCCACTTTGGAGAGCAATTTGATAACATCTAAGAGCCATAGTGTATACATATCCTACTACCTAAAATTCCATTTTTAGGCATATGTCCAGACTATCTAGCACGTCTGATGAGGTGACATGATCAAGAATGTACACTGTAGCACTGTTCAAAAATGGCAAAAAAAAAAAAAGAATAATAATTGAAACAACCATTAGTGGGGGAATTGCCAAGTAAATTGATACTAAGCAGCATATTGTGTTAAATGAAAAAGTAAGCTACAAAAGATTATATACAGTAGGATATCATGAATATAAATTTTTTAAAAATTACTATATTTTGTTTATGGATACAAACACATGGTAAAATATAAAATAGTTAGGAGTTGCACCAACTTCAGAACAGTGGGTTAGCTCCAGGGAGGGAAGGAGGAGAATGGCGCCAGGATAGAGTACAAAAGAGTAACATTTTATTTCTTTAAAAATCAGAAGCAATTATGGCAAAATAGTATGTGAAGAGTACAAGGGCATTTATATTATTACTGTTCTGTATATTTGAAATATTTCGTAATTAAAAAGAATTTTAATGGGAACATATGGTATAACAATCAAATAATAACATTAATTATTCACACCACAAAATGTACCAATAACATATTATTTAAGCCACAGAATTTATGTACATACATTAGAGCACGTGATAAATAAAAGAGTCAAAAATAAATTTTAAAATTTGCAATCTCTTTTGGGTGGTTTTAAATTAATAATTTTGCTAACGGGCTTTGAATCTCATGCAATTTTTAACTGTCCTTATATTAAAATTTTAAGGGCTGCTATCCTTTTTGTTACAGTTGTCAAAGCTATATAAATAAAACTTTAATTAATGTGGTATTCTAAATTTCAGTCTTATTTTGGAAAGCTTTTTCTTTAGCATATAAACAGTAACAAGCTTTACAATTATACTTACAAATTTTAGAGAAATGTATTCAGTCCTAAGTTACGAAGAGTAGTTACAACTATAATATAATATAGTTATAGTTATAATTATAACTACTTAATTATAGTGTTTCACCAAGAACCTGATGCCCTAATACTAATGTGGAAAAACAATGCTCCAATATTCCCTTTTCTTTTCTACTTGGGGTCTGGGTCAGAAGCCAAGAAATACCAATACTGGAAAGGTTATAAACAAAGTCTTATTATAAAACTATTTTTAAAGGAAAAGTGTATAACTTTCATAGGGGAGCAACACAATCCTTTGGGATTACTATACCAGAGAGAGACATAGATAAAAGAACATTTTAAGAAAGGGGTTAACAAGAGGTAGTAAAATTTTGCTATCTGTACTTCACTTACTCTTTGAGCTTCAAGGCTAGAAGATAATAAATACTACACAGAAAAATGCAGGAGGGAGACAAAACTGGGTAGGACAATGTATCTACAAATACAACTCTAGAGATCTATGACCCATACACAATACCTCACTCTCAGCTACAATCCTCTGACCACATTCGTACTATTTTAATAACAGTCATTTTACCCAGTTGATGGTAAGCAGTAATTTTATTTGACATGAGTTGCTTTTTGCCAGTTAAACATTTGCAACACAGATGATTAGCTGATCTTTCAGGTAACCTCGCTATTAGATACGCTGTTTCCCATGAAATGGAAGACTGCGATGAAATTATTGCAAGTTCCAAATTTCCACCCTTTTATATTTTGAGCCCATTTTTTTAAATTTCAGAATATTAGCGGGGTACAAATTTTTTGGTTACATGAATTACTTTTGTAATGGGTCCAATTTTTAAGGGTAATAGTGCTGTGGCAAAAAGGTAGGCTTTCATCTACTCCACTGCAGCTTGTTATATAGAATTTTACTTAGTGTTAAAATCCTTAACTTTCACTTCCAAAGGCTGAAAAAAATTTGCTCCCCTAAATCCCTTATTTAGTGTAACTTTGCCTAGTAAGAACAGCAAAAATTTGTTTACAAAATTGAAAGCTTCCTATAATATTTTTAAATGTTTTGTTTTTTCTACCAATCTTTAAGTTTCAATAATGTTCATTTATTTCTTCCCTCTTAACAGAGGAATAACTACCATTCTGCTTATAAATAAAATAATTAAATTATTATTTCTTTCAAATTCTCACCCTTGGGAGACTCAAACTCAATAATAAATTCATTGACAAGTTTACAATGTAAATTTCACTACTACATAGAAATAATTCTTCCACAAGCAAAAGGTCAGTGTTATGAATTTAATTTTCTGAATTTCACAACCCTTGATAAATGGAGGCACCCTTAAAGTTCAGTTTTTACTCTTTTATACAGGATTTCAGAGCATGCTTCAAATAGCTTAAGATAAGCCATATTAATAACTTAGTATCATTTTATCATTAAAATAATCTATAATCAGAATACTACTAATTTTATTGTCATAACTAATAAAGTCTTAAAATATCTGTAGATGTAAATCACCTCTCTCAATTCATTTTGCTTCACCTGGACTGTTCTAGAACATAGATCAACAAACTGAATGGGTTTATCAGTATAATATAGTTGTACAATGTTTTCACAAATTCCAATTCTGTAATTTGGGATTTTTTTCATATTTATTTTTAAATATACAAAGAGATTAAACCATTAATATAAATATTTTCTCTCAAATATGTAATATTCTTTTGTAAAAGAAAAGGTTTCTAAACATTTACAAAGCAATCTAAAGATAAGTAAACCTGATTTCAGAATTATTATTATATTAACCAAAATAATTTTCCAGAAAAGGTCCTCTGTAAAGGTAACGGTCACTGGCTTCCACACATCACCACTTTAAGATTGATCCAAACCAATGCCTTTGTTTGATTTACTTCAGGAATCACTTCCAGTGAAAAAAATCTCAGAAAAAGGTCTCACGACAGAGTGGACAAGTGGATTTGTTGCTAGATGTAAACCATTTGTACTGAAAAAGAAAAGGTTTTAAATGTTAAAGGAACTTTTTGAAGCTGTCATCTCACATATATACATCTAAAGTAACCTTCAAGTGATAAAATGAAAAGGGAAGAATGCTAACATTTTTATTTCCAAAATCAGCACAACTGAGTATTACTTGCAAAGGCTACACGAAGATTCTTTCTACCTAGGCTCGTGCACACACCACTAAGATATGAGGAAGATCTCCTGCAAAGCAACTGAACATAGGGCAACCTCCTTTTCAATGTGATGTTTAAAAAGAGCACAGGGCTCTGATGTCAGATGGCCTCCGATTCCAATTCTTGTTCTCTCCTCAATGGTCTGGATCTCACAAGATCATTTATTTCTTGTGTGTTGACAGCTGTATTAGAAACACCCCTTTATTAAAGTACTTTGATGCCACCACAGCCTCAGTAAATTAGTAATTATCTTTTGCAGATTTTGAAAAATTACTTTTTAATATATTTCCCATTAACTACAATTAAAGTTTAATATACATTGTTTTCCCCCAAAGTTACTTTTTAATTTATACACACATATATACATATACATATATACACACGCACACACATATATATGTGTGTATATATATAGTTAAGTTCATTTCTCTTTACACTTACCAAGCACGCTGAATGGAACTTTTTCTTACATGTTCTACAGGCTTTTTTGGGAAGAGAATAGTTGAAACCATGAATGACTGAGAAACAGATCATACAATCTTCAACACCCTCAAAACGTTTGTCTACATTATTTTTCCATAATGCTAAGCCTTCCATTATACTTCCATTCTGTTAACAAGAAGGAAAAATAAGGGTCACTGTACATTGAAGACCACCAATGTTATTTGTGTTCAATTTCACAAATTTTAAAGTTGAATTATAATTCTGAAAGAAGAGAAACTGCTTGGCCACATTCACATTCCCAAGTTTCATAAATGCTAGTTTTTTGAAAAACCTCCCAAATTTTAAGTCACATATAATTTTTCTCCATTAAAGATAGACTTTGAAGGCTTTTGAACCAATACTTCAAGTCTTATAGTGTCAGCTTGTTGTATGATAAAACTTTTAATAATTAAATCATTTAGATCAGTTCTCCTGATTTTTAACTAAAAATGATAAAATTATCTCACCTTCTCAACTGATTTTTTTCCAGTTCTACAATATTGGTGAACATATTTGTTTTAAAATAATTTCTTTACGGTAGATTGTCTAAGATACATCACAGTATGCAAACAGAACTGAAGACCTATAATTTGATTAAAAGTCAAAGGTCTTTGAGAGTAGTAGGATTTCTCTAACCAAAGGAGAGTTGAAATCAAAGAATAAAAGTAGCTCAGAAAGAATTCATCTGTCTAGTATCTTTCAAAAGATTCTCTTCAAATTATTTAATATCATGTATGGTCTTACATCTTCTACAATATCAATGAAAAAAAGTCAATCCCTCTCAAACACTAGAAAATAAATCCCAAAGCCTTAAAAATTAAAACAGATATAGCAGTTTCAAACCGTTTATCCAAGGAAATTTAATATCTATTTTTATCTTAGGCAGAAGAGATGTATTTTGTGTTTAACTGTCCTTTAAAACAGATGATCTCTTTCTAGTTTGGAAAGCCAAATGTGTAAGTGGAAACTTGCCTGATGGGTGAGGTAAGTGCTTAACTGCAGCATCCAGTTCCGCCACTGCTGAACAGCCACCCCAACTCTTTTCCCACTTTCCACCGTTATTGAACCCAGTGGGTAATTCGAAGGCAGTTGTATAATAAGTTCAATGACTATGTCCTCAATTGTATAAGTAGCCATTACTTCTCGAGTAGTAGCTCGAGCTTTAACCTGTAACACAAGAAAGATAACTTTTTTTGCCAAATTCCTTTCATTCACTCGAAAAACATTTTGACAGGTTGACTATTAGCAGTTAAAGTCTTCATTTAAGGAAAATGCAGACAAACAAATTTATTTATCTGATGTGAGATATTCAATAAATAGGTTTAAATAAAACCTGGCATGTTTATTAGTGATTTTATGACATACAAAGTTTATTTTAAAAGAAATGCATTGCTCATAAAAAAGTATGTTTTATTAAATTAGGCTTACAACATAATAAATAGTTCTTGAGTAGACAAATGACAGAATGGGTTATTAATTATCCCTTCTCTTCCACACCCAGAGAATCAAATATCACTTCTATGTCTACCAAATCTTTCTCTATCACATTATTCTCCTGAGCTTTGGAACCAACCATCAACTGCCAAAACATTTATACCTGATTTTTTTGAATTTTCATACTAGCACTGCAAACTCAACATAAAACACACATTATCATCCTTTACAAACTTAATCTTACTTTCCTATTTCCAAGCTAAAAACCATAGCATAATCTGAAATTTCTTCTTCTACCTCAACCTAGATATTAACTAGTTGTAAGTTTAGCTAAATTACCACCACAAAATCTCTCACATCCCTTCGCTTTTATGTTTCCACTGATACTGCCTCACTCAGGCCCTATATCTTTGCTTCCCAACTATTTGTTTGAATCCAAGCTCTATGCTAACAACTCATGCTATCTATATATTGCGGTCAGAGCAATTTCACAGATTATAACTCTGACCATGCTATTGCATGAATGGAAAGTCTCCAGTGGTTAAATAGAACTAAATACTTTAGATTGTTATTTGAAGGCTTTCCTAATAAATTTCTGATCCAATGTTGGCAAGCAGTCTGCTCTCTATTTACCTTTGGGAACCCTATTCTATATGAATACTGGGTTATTCATCATTACTTGGGCAATCACAGAAATGACATTCTCATCTCCATGCTTTTAGCTCTTGCCATACTATTTTTTCTGTGTTAAATGCCTTTGTCTTCATTTTCCCCATAACAAAATCCTACCCACCTTAAATTAATCTTCCTCCATAAAGTCTCACCTAATCCCCTCAGCCAGATGAGCCTTACCTTTCCCACTCGGATCACAGAGCACTCTTTCTCTTAATGTGCCACTTTCTACTTTCCAACGCAAAAATCATTATCAGTATCACTCTTTTCCCTTTATTAGATTTTATCTTATTACAAGACAGGAATCCAACCCTACTAAAGTGTTCATTTCCCAGGTGATTGATACACAGTGCTTGGCGTCTAAGTATTCCGATATATATTTTGAATGAACTAATGAATGCTCAAAAACTCTTTGGTTGGTAAATGAAATTATATTACCATTTCAATCCACACATAAAATAATGTTGAGATTTGATACACAAGAATCAGAAAATAAGGTGGACAATTTCTATAAATTCTGAATCAAAGACCACAGTTTTATTACAATTCACAATGACAGACATAACCGATATTCAAACAACTTTTCTAGACAAAGCCAAGACAATACTAACCGTCATGCCATTAAATAGTTGCGTACTTGTTTGCACAGAAGATATTTCTTGGAAAGAAAGAACATTGCTGACATACTTGCTTGTGAATCTATCTACAATATTGAAAACACGCTTCTCACTGCTATTCCACCACAGCCTAACCATGGCAGGCAAGTCTTTTAATGTCATGTGATAGACTGAACAAGCCAAGTGTGGAATATGGTGTGGCAGAGTTGCTGTTTCTGAGGAAAAAACAAATTCTTGGTTAATAACACGTATTTCTTACATAGAATAATAATGGACTAATAATAGACTTTCTAATTTTCCTTAGAAAGGCATCTTTAATTCCTCAACAATAGTGCCATAGCTCATAAAACAAACATAGCAGAGAAACCTGAACACTGGAGTATTAGCATCCTCCCATACATTCAAAATGAACCATAAGAACAGCAAAAAGAAGTAAAAAAAAGTAAAAATCCCGATTGACACTGAAAAAATCTGCCTAGAAATAGCACTGTATATTTCACATGAAAAACTACAAATAAAATGTAACACATATTTACAAAAAGATTCTCCGTGTTACAAATTATGAAAAGAAGTTTGGTCTCCTTTACCTTCTCCAGAGCTCGCTGAGCTGCTGTGTAAAAGTCCTAGAATACCCACCTCAATACTCACAAGATGCAGTCCATTCTCAGATCTTCAAGGCATTTAAAAAATTCCTATTCTTAGTAAATTGTTTATATTGTTATAGTACAGCTTGATGCATGTACGTCTACCCTCTCAGCTCAAATTTGAGCTCTAAGAGTGAAGGAAATAAATTTTATTCATCTTTGTTTCCCCAACTGAAGGCTACTTATTTACATGCCTACAAAACGTTATCATATGACAAATATTTGTTTACAGACTAAAAGATAATAGTCTCAACATGCTAAGCTTCAAAAATGTATTAAATTCTTCACAACCTTATCCATAAGATCTAATTATCTATTCTATTTCGAGAAATATGAAAAATCTTGCATTTCAACATTCTCAAAGCCAGGACCCATGGTTTGGTATTATTCTCCATAGCCCTAGCAAAGAGTTTAATACAACCTAGTATGAACCTAGTCTTTAAGACAGAACGCAAACACGTATCTTACTGACCTCTAATACTCAGCTGGAGTTCCTCAGTAAAGAATGTTTTAGGGTCCTTATTTGAGAGCTCAATAGCTGTCTCTGAATAGGTTGGGTTTTCTGGCATGAGCCTGAACAGGTGATAAAGCAACTTATTCAAACTCTTTGTTTTCCGAAGGTACATCGAATACAGAGCCCGAAGCTGGTAGAGGGCAAAGAATTTGTTAGTAAACTAAACTAAAACCAAGACAATCAGAAGAAAAGAACAAATCAAAGTATAATAGATTTCCTTTCCTCACAAACTAGCAGATGTTCTCACTATCCCTTCATTATTAGACATTCATTTCTTAACATCTTTCTCAAATTGTCCCTGTTGATACACTCACCTTACCTTGGAGTCTCTCTTTGAGCCAAGAAAATCTATTCACCATTCCCACAGATGACTTGCTTACTCTCCTCCCAAGTCTTCCACACATTCTTTCCACACCATAGTCCTTAATCTTTCAAATTCCTCCATAAAACTACTCCCATTCTTATGGCTGACCTCACCCTCTATCAAACACTCCAGCATCCCTTTGGGATAGATGACCCAAACGAGTAGTCCAATATGTCTTGGGGTCTTCTCACAGTTGTTTTATCAATCACAAAATTTCACATAAAAATATGGAATTCTGGTTTCTATTTTAAAAATAGGAAAATCTGGCACCACTGGGAGCACTATAGGCATCTGTGTGAGACCTGTGCTTTTCAACGCCTCCTCATCCTTCAATAATGTAATTTTTTGCATTTTTCACATTTACTTTGTAGTTCTTTGGTATTTTTATTTGTTTTAACATGATTTCTTCCACTATACCACATGTCTCCTTATAGTATAGACACCATTTTCTGAACACTGTGAATACTCAAATACAAGGATCAAGCCATAGGATTTGGGATTCTTAAAATATGTTGACAGAATACCTTTACAGTGGAGCAATCTTGGGGGCACTACCTTTATTGAGTAGTCAAACTTAACATCACCAATATAAGCAGAGCATCCCAAATCCAAAAATCTGAAATTTCATGCTCCAAAATCTGAAAGTTTTTGAGCACCGGCATGACATTCAAAGGAAATGCTCACTGGAGGATTTCAGATTTTGGATGCTCAATCTG
>NW_012151285.1:6096480-6111825 GCF_000956105.1 Propithecus coquereli | reverse complement strand
GCACAACGCTATGAATACAGTTAGGCCTCCACAGCCACAGGTTCCACATCTGTGGATTCAACCAACTGTGGATGGAAAATATTCAGGGGGGGAAAAATGCTAAAAAATAACAATATGAGAAAAAATAATACAAATAAAAAAATACAGTATAATGATTTACATAGCATTTACCTTGTATTAGGTATTGTAAGTAATGTAAAATTGATTTAAAGTCGTATACGGAAGGATGTGCATAGGTTATATGCAAATACTATGCCATTTTATATAAGGGACTTGAGCATCTGTGGATTTTGGTATCCACAGGAGGTGCTGGGAATAATCCCCCATGGATACCAAGGGATGGCTGTATACCAAAAACACCAAACTGTACACTCTAAGTGGGTAAATTTTATGGTGTGTGAAATATCTCAGTAAAGCTATAAAACACACACACACACACACACACAGCTCTGTTTCCAGCTCAATCTGATTTTCTAGGAGTTTAAGAAGAAAATTAAAACCACCCGTGAAATAGGACCCATTAAAGTTTTTCAAAAAAATCTGAGTTTATTTCAGGATTCATCTAATTTGTATTATTTACTGGGTTATTCTGATTTGTCTGTCCACAGCTAATTTCAAGTTTCAGGGTCAATAATAAGTGCTGCTCTATAGATCTTTGCACCATCTGGCTTAATGATAATGAAAAAGATGATGCATGGCTAGTTTCCTAATTTCTTAATATAAAATGACAAGAACAAAATTATTCTTACACACTGAGGCCTCAATCTGCTGCAATTTTCTAGAGATCAACAATATTTTAAGAAACAAATGTAGAAGCCCAATTGTCTCTTAAAATACATTGTCAGCAAATAAAACTAGCTTAAGTCACAAACATAAGTGGCAGGTCTGAAGAGAAATACAACGAATCTATTTAATCACAAGATCAATGCTGACTCTGTGATTTGATATTTCCCTTAGATATACAAATGCAAAGACGCACAGACTGATATATTTGTACCAAAGTATAGGTTATGAGCAACAACATATTATTTAAGAATTCTGAAAAATCACATTGGAAATAAATGTCATAAATATTCAATCACACCTTAAATATAAAGTGATAAACTAAGTCTTTTTGTACTGACCTGTCAAAGAAGGCTCATATTTTATTAGGCTGATTCAATCAAAGTTTGAGATTTTTAAGTGGGGATCTTCCTAAAAGAAATAAAAACTGGAATAGATCTTTCCAGTTTCTTCCCAGAAAAATGAGCTCTTTCTTCCTAAACATGAGGCAACAGAGACATCTAGTGGCTGCTAGAATAATTTAGGCAAAATGATTATGATAGGATATTTTCACCATTTAGAGCTAATAGTTTGAATTACATAGGTAATGTTCCATGGATCTTTCCCTAAACCCTGATTTTCAAAAAAGGTAAACGTCCAGTTATAGATCAAGTGAAATCTCCACAACAGAGTCAGAAGATGACCCCCCAAAAAATCAAATCTAATTCTTTTGAAATTATTACTATGATAGCACAAAATTAAATTATACAACTATTATTTCCCGTAATAAAAGGACTTGGCGATTATATTCAGCTAGAAAAAAATTGATCCAGCCACATTTCAGAGATTAATTAGTCTTGTAAAAACTGTGTGCTTGGAGGGATAAGGAAGTAGGGGCAGGAGTAAACTTAGCAGAATACCTGAAGTTAGCTGGTTAGATTAAAATGTGTGGCATAAGACATAAGGCATTTCCCCTTTCATTTAAAAGGAAAGTATTTAGAACAGTAACAGAGAAACACATTAGGATAGAATTGTCAAAGACTGTCATGTATTTATTTACCTGAGATGAAGCAGCTTTGAAGAAAGTAAGTATTAATTTCCAAGTGAGGAGGTATCCCAGAACATAATAGAAGTCTTCACTCAGGGGCTTAATAGTAACTATCTGTCCAACAGGAATACACCCCAAAACATTTTCTAATAAGTCCTCTTGAGTGCTAAGAAGAGACATCAGCACTGCTGGTGGTGACCTAAGAATCAATGAGTAAACATCACAGTTTTCTTTGTAACTTGTCCCTTAACGAACTGACAGCATTTATAAACTTCAAACATTTTAGAAAAATCTTTATTTTCCAAAAACCCTTTTAAAAAATTCCTCTCTGTAGATCCTACTTTAACTTCTAATTTCACATAATGGCAACAGTAGAATCTGAAAGACGTGCTATAAAAACGTGTACCTTAGCTGATAGCAGTTGAAGGAAAGATACTTTTAGAAAATATCTATTTCAACTTTCTGTTTTATAGATCAAAAAAAGCACACATCCAGAGAAGCTATATGTTTAGTCCAAAATCCCTCAGCTAGTCAGGAGAACTATTAGGGCTTCTAAGTCCTACCAGGCCCTTAATCACCCTATAAAGGGAAATGAGAGGATTAAGACTTTGATAAACACAGGAAATAATTATACGCTTTTTAAAAAATCCTAAGACTTTTCAGGCAAGTAAATTTAGCATTCATGTTAATTCATGAAAATGTAAGTTAATTTTCTTCTTTATTGACCTTCTGTATTTATTTATACTTTCAGTTAAAGTTATGAGATTCTCAAAATGTGAAATATTTATATCCTTTCAAACTCTCTTCTCTATGATACTCTGGCTTGGTTCTCTCATTTTCTCTCTGTCATCTTTCCTCTCTTGTGGCTTTCTTCTCCCAGCGCTTTCTGGGCCTTCTCCAAGCTTCTGCACTTAGGTCTTTTTACCTTCATCATCTCCATCTCATATACCAAGCTTTCTCTATTCCATACCGATGGTCACTAGATCTTACAAACAACAGCTCTGAAATCTCTCCACTTTCCACACTGACTTCCGCATATTATTATTTAACTCTGGAATGACCTTCACCTCTGCTTGCCTCTTTCTGCAATTCATGCTTTATACTACTGCCAGAATCAGCTGGTGGTATCCTATCTCCTACCAAATAATATCCCCAACTCCAAAAAACTGTCTTTTTTAAGGCCATTCATTATCCTGTCCCCTTAACTACCCTTCGAGCTTCAATTTCCACTGTACCCTGCCTACTCTATACATATTGGTTCATTTATTCCTCCATTATTCAACAAATGAGCACTACTCATGAGTCTGCTATAGGTCAGGAAACATTCTTAGTGCTACGTTTATAGTCAGAACAACAGACAAAAATTTCTGCCTTAATAGAGCTTACATTCCGGTGAAGGAAGATAATTGACAATTAAAAAATATGTTAAGTGGCAACTTCTCAACATTCCCCAAGAACATCCTGAATATATCATGCCTCGGTGAGTGCCTCCGCACATGATGTTTCCTTAACTTACGTTGTCTTTCCGGTCTTGCTGTAATGGTATCTAACTTTAAAGGTCCAGTTTAAATGTCTCTTCCTCAAGAGAAAGTCTTCCCTTCCTGATGGACATTAATTATGCCCCCATATCATGCTATCTATCCTTTTTCTTGGCATCTGTCACACACTACATCTTCTATTACAGGATAAAATCACCTATGTCAGATTATAAGCTCCTTAAGAATGTGTTTACTCAAACACTGTAGCCCCCCCCAGCATTTAATTAATACTTTGCACAAAGTGGACATTTCAATAAATGTTGGAACTGACACATACTTTCCACAGCTACCATGTGGCTGAAGTAAAGTTTTACCAAATAGCAGCCAACTGAAAATGTGATTTAGGAATAATTAAGACAGAGAATCTTCTCGGTGAACTCTAGATTTCATTTATATCTTACAAATAAGTTAAAAAGGGCCACTCTGTAGAACGAACATATACTCTAAATTTAGAGCTTCTGTGTTGCTTCAGTCTTCTAAAGACATTATAAGTGAGGTGAATTACGAGAATTTAGTAAAACAAATTATTTTTTAAAAAAACCTTACAAGGCTGGTTCTTCTTCTTCATCTCCATATGACTTTAGATTATCCTGATCATACTGTGGTAATTCAGGCATCAATCTGGAAATTAGAACATTATTTTTAAATGTTTTATATTAAATTATCCACTCTTATATAATGTCCAACAGCAGAAAGACCAATTTAATGAGTTTTCTCTGAAATAACTATCTATGGCCAGGACTATCTAAATATAAATTGTGAATGGAGAACAATAATCTAAAAGATCAAACAACCTTAGTGTCCCTGCTATTGAAATAGTCACATTTCTTATTAATTTTTTAATTTGACTTTTTAATAACTAAAAGTAAAAACTATATATATGTTCTACTTTTCTGGACCACTGTAATACTAATTCAATTGGAAGAATTCTTACTTGTATAACATATGATAAACAGCAATTTGCACAGGCCTAGCTCTGAAGAGGAGTAATGGGGCCAATGTATTTAACAAAGTCTGGAGACATTCTGGCATGTTTGTTTTTTGGTCAGCAACCAATCTTGCAGGAAGTTTGTGACTCAAGAGCTGATCCTTTGAGATATATGTTAATGTTTCACACATGGGCTTCAACATTGCATTCTGAAAGGATGTTTCAGACATATCTTTGTTTTCTCCTGATGAGAAAAAGGAAAAAAAAACATGCATATCCCAAAAGAAAGTTAGTAATATAGTTTGAGTAATTCACATACAATCAAATGTAATTTAAGAAAGGGAAATAAAAACAAGACATAAATATTAGAGCATTCCTAACTAGAAACATAAACTGAATATATATATATTTCAGTTAATCTCAACTGTTTTAATGACTTTTATCTCATTCTTTAAAAATAAAGCAAATGTTCAATAGAGAGGTTCTATTCATGTAATCTATTCATGTGATGTGAATTACTATTTTAATTTGCAATGGTCTTTGTATACCTTGCCATTTTTCAATTCTTGTCTGTAAAGCAGAGCATAAATGATGCTTCTGAGAAGCCAAGCTTTCTCTTCTGGCTCTTTTCTTTTACTATTCAATATTATTTGATTTAAACATCCAAAAATTTTGTTTTGAAGTTTTCAATAAGTCATTTCCAATGAATCTCATTATTATTCCCTTTTTCACTTGCCTGTAGCTGTCACCAAAATAGGTAAAAGCAAACTGTGGATGCCTTGGGAAAAGAATTCTTTCCATTCACTGATTAGGTTTGTAGGAAGACTGCCAGTGGTATTCCGAGTTGTGGAATCAAAATAAGCACTGAGATCACAGGCCAAATCACAGCTGACACAGGCGAACAGTTGCACCAGTGGAACAGAATACAATGGCTGATTCTCACTTGTTGTCTGAAGAAACAATAAAAATGAAATAGGTAAACAAATTTCTACCAGCACACTACAAATAAAGGCAATAAAGAGAAGTCCCTCTTTCATTTCGTTGAATTTTGAAATAAAAAGCAGTTGAAATGTATAATCTCAGGAGAAATTTGTATTTTATATCAAAATAACTTTTTTCAAAATTAAATACTATGAATTAGAATCATTAATGAACAATTTATTCTGAAATGCCTTTTTTATTTCTAAACTATGGAAGAAAATATCTCCTATCGTTTATTAAGTCAGATACATTAAATACACATTTCTAATTTGCTTAGTAGCCCTACAAATTGTGTGGTATCATTTTAAAATAAGAAAACTAAGACTCAAATAGCTCAAGTTTAAAACCCTAAGTCACACAACTAATAGCAGGCAAAGCAGAGATTCAGACCAATTCAACCCTGATTGACTTGCTGCCTCAGAACTCACAAGTATTATACCTCTGGTTGCTTGGGTCATAAAAATTATACTAATTACCTCTGAATGCTAATCTTTAATGCATTACTCTGGCAATACTGACACAGTACATTTCAGAAATAATTACAACCAAAAAGGCCAAAAACTTGTCATGAAAAGATAAAACTTAAAAGAGTTGTGCTGCAAATATTGTAATAAGCAAAAGCCAATGGAGAGAACATCTTCAGAATAGCACTGAGGAGATTTGGTCAAGGAAGGATGCTGATAGTCATTAAACTTCTATCATTCTACTCTTCTGTCAAATAGTAGCTGGTGAGGAGAACATCTATAAAGTATTTAAATGTTTGCATTTAATCATTATCATTATAATCACTACTTAAAGAATAAGATTAGTATATAGTTCTGATACAAAGGTATGTACAAAGACCCAACAGACGTGATGACACAGCAGGTTAATTTACCTCCAACCAAGCCAACATGGAGCACATGATGAAGTCCCATTCACTCTCTGCCAAAGGAGATGAGCAATATTTCAGAAATAGGGAAAGGAAACGGATTATTTCTATATTTACACCCAATACCTCTGGACTTGCTTCTGACAGATTACTGTGATAAAGACAAAATCAAAATAACAAAAGAAACCAAAAAGTATTAAAGGATTATACTGACATTCAATTAGAAGATATTCTGTTTTAAATTTTATATACTTATAAATGACTGACTTAAATGTCTACCATTACTCTACAAAGTTGTGACTATAAAAGAAATAATCTGCGTCTGTATTGTATATAGGATGAAAAACATAATATAAAGTATCACCTACCAACTGAAAAGAAAAATATCTTCATGTTCTTTCTTCCAGGATATTATAATTTTTAATATACCATGTAATAGCTCTCCATCATCTATGCTTCTGGTTTGCAGACAAGAATTGAAAATGGCAAGATGTCCAAAACCTCCTAAAGTAAAATTCAAAATGAAAATGAAAAATTTTTAAAAATTGTATTGTTGCTATAAAAAAGAAAGTCTACTCTGAGAGGTTAAAAACTTTCTCAAGAAGTGCCCAGGTTAAGAACTCTAAAAATGGCTTATATGAAAGAGTAAACAACTGAGCTTGTAAGCTCCACAGGGCATAGATCCTGTCTCCATACCCAGCACCTAGCACAGAAGAGGGAATTTGGGAAAGGGAGGACAGTAAGTGAATGATATTGTGATTTAAACTAACCTACATTGTTTTTTGTTTTGGTCTTTCAAGTACAGGACATATTCAGCATACTCATCTCTCAAATAAAAACAAAAAACCCCACAGCTATAGAGTGTACAAGTTAAATAACGATAGAAAATAGAACATACTGTTCCATAATTCGTACATTCACTCAGTAAGCATCTACTATATGTGGTAAGCTTGTATGGGGTTTCCACTCTTTAGAATCCCTACCATTTCTCAAAATCCATCCTCTGGTACATATTAACACCCTTTATCCCCAATCTTCTACCTTAAATGGCAGCCAAACTGAACTATCTACATCCTTGTATGTTTTTCTGCACCTGGAATGTCCTTTGCTAAGTATGTCCGTATGGAAAACTATTTATTTATTCTTCAACATCCAGTTGAAATATTGATTTGTGAAATCGCCATTGCCACCCTCAAAGCAGAGTGGAAATTCCTTCCCTTCTGCTGCTTCTATATATAGTACATCTTTTTGCTACATGAGTTATCACATCATGTATATTTATGTCTGCTTTCTCTGCAACAGGAACTGCCACATAGCAGGTGCTCATTAAGTATTTATTAATAAGCAAATGAATAAAGTACAGAGTGCTCAAAACAGTTTCAAATACAAAGCTATTCCCCCTTTGCCTTTATATGTTCAAACATTGGTTGACTAGAGAGAAATGAGGCATAGCTTTAAAAAACTATAGATGGAAAATAAATGATTAGAGGGTATTTGTAGGTGTAAAGCTTCCCTTAAAACTGTACCATTTCTGTACCCCAAAATGATAACAATCACTATTTAACGACATTCATCTATATAAACTAGAACAAATCAGTTGTAATTCAATTTATCTCTGCTAGATTTGGTTATATATATTAAGAAACACTTCTTTCATTTCAAGCAATAATTAAATTAATGAAATATTACCAAGCAACTAACCATCAGTACTGCAAAGGTCTTTCTTAGTCCAGCCCAAAAGCGCAGGTATACATTGAGCGCTAAATTCTTTCTTTTCTTCTTTTGACAAAAATGGACACAGACTTTGAATGGTATGCAAATTGCCTTCATTTAGTGGGAAAAAACTGTTTAAAGAAAAAATATGAGTTATATTTATTCTAAATATTATTTCATAATATTCCCCTTATTCAGACTATTCAAAAAGACTAATTCTACCATCTAAAATAATTATATAGAAAAATAAAAGAAACTATGGTAAGAGATTAACAAGTACTGACTCAATAAAATTGTGGATAATTTTTTTTGCTGCTTCTTTCTCTTTTCTACATGTTTATAATTTTTAAAATGAGCATATATAATTTTCCCCCATGTATGATTTTTGAAAATTACACTAGCAATGAGATTATACGCTTTTTAAGTGTCAATTTTGATTCAATTTAAACAGTACCACTTGTGTGTCCTTTCTTTGAACTGATATTCATATATGTGCATATAGTTGGTTTTTATTCACATAAAAGGGATCACACTAAGCACACTGTCCTATTATCTGCCACTTATACATGTTATAGACCTTTCTCTGTCAAAACATATAAATTATTCTATTTTAAAGCTATATAACAAAAACAAACAAAATCTACATAACACTCCATACTATGGATGTATCATTATTTAGCTATTTTCCTATTAGTGGACATTTAGGTTTTTTTCCCCTAAAATTTTTCCTCTTACGAATTATGATGCAATAAATGTCCTCAGGCAGATATTATTCTATACATGTGCAAATACCTCTTTAGGCTAGATTCCCAGAAGCAGAATTCCAAGATCAAAGGATTTGAATGTATTATATTATAGTAAGCTTACATGGCTTTCCAAAAAAGTATAATCAACCTACACTTTCACCAAAAATGTACAAGTGTGACTATTTTGCTATAAACTTAATGAATCCTTTTAATTTGTGGCAATATGGTAAATAAAATGTTCTACTTCTAATTTGTACTTCTGCCATTATTAGTAAGGCAAATTCTTTCATTTTCGCATTTCATTATTGTGTTATCTTTGAACATTTCATCCATGAATTGCCTGTTCAAGTCCTTGACACATTTTTCAATTTAGACCGTTTTATTGATTTATAGGAATTACTTATATATTATGAATATTTTTGTTAATTTGCAAATGTCTTTTCCCATTTTGTCATTTGTCACTGTAACATTTATTTATTTATTTATCTGTTTAATTATTTATTTATTTATGAGACAGAGTTTAACTCTGTCCCCTGGGTAGAGTGCAGTGACATCATCATAGCTCATTGCAGTCTCAAACTTCTAGGCTCAAGCAATCCTCCTACCTCAGCCTCCCAAGTAACTGGAATTAGAGGCATGCACCATGACGCCCAGCTAATTTTTCTATTTTTAGTAGAGACGGGTCTCACCCTTGCTCAAGCTGGTCTCTAACTCCAGAGCTCAAGCAATCCTCCCACCCCAGCCTCCCAGCCTCCCAGAGCGCTAGGATTACAGGCATGAGTCATCGTGCCTGGCCCTTTATTATATTTTTGTCACACAGAAGTTTTCATTTTCTTGGTTGCAATATTGTACTAGAGATATGCAAAATAGTACCACTGTGGAAAACTAGATGCAAGGTTTATGTACTATTTTTTTACTCTTTGTATTTTATTTCTTACATATTCACGTAATCTATAGTTACTTCAAAATAAAAACTTTTTAAAATTTTTTAAATAAGATAAAAATGCCCAGATTAATTTAGAATTCTACTGTTGCAGAATCTATTTCTATCATTTCAGAATGATAGATATGATAAATCAGTATGATAAATCAGAATGATAAATTAGTAAATTCAAAATGCTTTTGGTAAATCTCAGCTAAGTATTAATTTGAATGTTGAACTTCGCTATCATGCCCAAACCCACAATCTACTTCTTTGTCTTAAGAACACATTTATTACATTTCTAGATCATATTTCAATAGGATGATTCTTATTTAAAAGGAGTAAGTAACTTTCCCTGCCACTTCCATATAGAAAATAAAGTGATAAAAGGATATTAGGGAGGGGAAAAAGAAAAATTTCTAACAGAAAAATTTCTGGGAAAAAGAGAAAAAGTTTATGAAATGCCACTGGTTAAAACAAGTACTATACAAAATTCCACAAGGTTATATAGTTAAAAATGCTTATTATTAATAAAAATAGGTATATTCCTAACCTAGTTTTAAAGTCTTTAATTCTCATTTCCATTAATTAAATTTCCTAAGACTTCTTTTCTTGATTCATTAGAGATTATTCATTAGTTAGGCATTGCTGAGGTGACCAATTACAATAAATTACAAAGTAAAAACATTTTAAATAAGAATACCCTTCTTTTCTCCTATAATGTGGTTTTATTGCATCAGATGAAATGCTTCGGGAAGTGATCAATTTAGCAATAATAAGAGACCAAAGTGTGCCATGTTCCCTGGATCTGAAAAAGGAAAAAACATTATATTTCATTTCAAAAGTGTTCTTAATAAAATTTTTAAACACTGGCTACCTGGATTCTTTTTACAAAATTAAACAAATCACCTTGGGAGGGCATTAATTCACCCAGGACATAGCATCTAAGCAACTGCCATTAATTACCCAAAAGATTGGGAGTTTAGGCTTTTGACACTCCTTTAAAACTGGTACTGAGCTCTCATCCCAAGGCAACTCCAAAGCGACTTCAGTCCCAAGAGGGGAGATGACCTAAGCAATTAGGCTTGAAGACTAGAGGCTGCAGTTGGGAAGGGACTTCTCCCAGAGGACACCTAGGCTAGCTTAAGTTGAAGAACCAAGGAGTAATATTATCCACTGAGGAAAGTTGTGAGCGTTGAGTAAGTATAGTGGGATTGGAGAAGAAGCTTGGGTCCTCTGCAAAGAATGCTCAAAATATATAAACAAGTGATAAACTCTTATAGAGGAAGCAGTTCAACATAGTCATTTTAATAAGCTAAACACCTAACTGCTATATCCTCTATGAGAACTCTGTTTTCATACTCACCTTCCTCATCTAGGGGAGAGAGTATTATGATTATAACCTTAAGACATACCTACAACAACATGTAAGATAAAGGCTGAATCTGAGAGGATGGGTCACAAAGACAAATTAAACTTCTATAGGCTCCTACTTCTTTGTCATCTGCCCCCTGAATGTATTTATGGATTTAATAAGACAGGCAGAGTCCAAATATCTTTCACCAGAAGATTAAATCAAGTACTTAGTATCCATAAAGTGTTTATTATTAAGAATAAGGATTATTTAGATCAACCCTCTGACTGATACATTATTAGCATGAAGAAGGCTTACATCTTACAAAAGACAAAACCATAAACAAGTAAATAGTCATTTAAAAAGTGGAAATTAATAATAATAAATAAATAAATAAAATTAACTGGAAAAAAAATAAAAAGTGGAAATTGAAAGGGATTCTTAAAAAAAAAAAAACACGGAATTCTTACCTGTTAAATAACAGCTGCAAAAGGCCAGAAGTATTACCAAGTACACGTAAGTTATCATATGTAATATTCATTTTTTGAAGCATTTCACAAAATCCAGTTAGAAAAATGGGATTGTCTAATTCTTCACACCACTGCAGTGAATAGAGCAGTTCTGCAACTAATAGAATGGACAGCACCAAATTATCAAACAAACTTTGTGAGCAAACCCTTCAATTATTTTCACTTCTCTGTTCCACTTTCTAACACTGTTAGGTCCACTCATCCCACAACATCTATGAACTGATTTTTCAAATCTGCTTTGAGAGTTCAAGGACAATGCAAAAGGAAAACATTTGTCTGATACAAAATACCCACCCCTCTTCCAAATCTTACTTGGTCCTTTTTCTGATTAGTTAAGAATGTGACAAGAAGCTAAGTTACTAGACATACTGAAAAAATCTTCCTCCTACTTGGTATAACTGGTAAGAAGTTGCATACGTGAAAAAACAGTAAGATTTTAGATTTTGCATTGATGTATTGTTAAGTAAAAAAAACAAACCACTAAGAGATCCAAGACCTGAGATGAGATGTTCGTGCCAATGCGGCAAGAAATGGAAGACAGCATGATACAGTAAAAACAGCATGGGCCTTGGTGACGGACTGGTCTGGATTCAAATCTGTGTCCATCTCGAGCTGTATACATACAATTAGGATACTACCAACTACCTCACAGGACTGTTGTGAGAATTAAATGACCAAGTGTCTATCATGAAACCTGGCATATCACAGGTTTCTAAGACATAGTCACAACTTCCTTCTTTAGAGCCGTGTATGGATTTTGGAGTCAGAGCCTTGAGACCTAATTCAAAATCTAATCCTACACTTACCAGCTAAATAACTCTAGTCAAGATAATAAAAACAATATCTGACTGACGGAACGGATGAGAGTAAATAATATTGCCACTTTTAATTAATAACACAATTAACATAAAGTATCATAAAAATTATTACTCTAGTTTCCAGTTTTATGTTTAGACAGAGTCACTCTGTGAGCAATGTAAACTATAGGCTTATTTCTCTGCCCTTAACTGAATGTGGAGCTGGCTGACCAAAAGAGGTATTTCAGTGTTTCAGCTTTCTTCCACAGAGCATATCATCTCCCCTACTAGTAACTGTGTTACAGCTGAGGGCTTACAAACAAGACTGACACAGGATTTCTGCAAATCCTCTACTTTTAATACCATCTTGTACAAGTCACGCCGCTACCTACCATTCTAAGCCATTTCCTGAAATGGAAAAATTTGTTGAGGTCCCAAGTCCTCTTAGCATTCATCATTTGAACATCCACTTGCCAGGATAAAAATTAGAGTCTGATGAATAGGTACAGAGGCTCAAAAATCAACAGAACCAAAACAGCATGGTATTGGTATAAAAACAGACACGTAGACCAATGGAATAGAATACAGAACCCAGAAATAAAGCCACATACTTACAGCCAACTGATCTTTGACAAAGTCAACAAGAACATACATTGAGGAAAGGACATCTACTTCAATAAATAGTGCTGGGAAAACTGGATATCCATATGCAGAAGAATGAAACTAGACCCTTATCTCTCACCACATACAAAAATCAACTTAAAATGGATTAAAGACTTAAATGAAACACCCAAAACTATATATAAAACTACCAAAAGAAACACTTCGGGACATTGGTCTAAACATAGATTTCTATGGCTAAGACTTTAAAAGCAAAGGCAACAAAAAGAAAAATAGACAAATAGGACTATATTAAACTAAAAAGATTCTGTGCAGCAAAGCAATCAATAAAGAGACAGCCTGTAGAATGAGAGAAAATATTTGCACACTATTCATCTAACAAAGGATTAATATCCAAAACACACAAGGAACTCAAACAACTCAAAAGCAAAGAAAACAAATCCATTAAAAAGTGGGCAAAGGATCTGAACAGACATTTCTCAAAAGAAGACATCAAATGGCCAAAGTTATATTAAAAAATGCTCAACACATCACTAATCATCAGGGACACGTAAATCAAAACCACAATGAGATACCTATCATCACACCCTAGTTAAAATGACTATTATCAAAAAGACAAAAAAATAACAAATGCTGGCAAGGATGCAGAGAAAAGGGAACTCTTATACACTGATAATGGGAATGCAAATTAGTACAAACATTATGGAAAATTTTATGAAGGTTTCCCAAAACACTAAAAATAGAACTATCATATGATCCAGCAATCGCAGTGGATCGCAATCCTTTATCCTAAGGAAAGGAAATCAATATATCGAAGGGATACTTGCACTCCCATTTTTATTGCAGCACAATTCACAATAGCCAAGAAATATGGCATCATCCTAAGTGTCCATCAGTGGATGAATGAAGAAGTGGTATACATACACAACAGAATACTATTCATCTATAAAAAAGAATGAAATCCTGTCATATGTAGCAACATGGATGGAACTGGAGGTCATTATGTTAAGTGAAATAAGCTGGGCACAGAAAGACAAATACCACATTCTCAGTCATATGTGGAAGCTAATAAGTAGATCTCATGAAGATAGAGAGTAGACTAGTGGTTACCTGAGACTAGGAAGGGTAGGAGGGAGGGGGAAATGAAGAGAGGTTGGGTAATGGGTACAAAAGCATAGTTAAATAGAAGATGTAAGATGTAGTGATCAATGGCACAGTAGGAAGACCACGGTTAAAAATAATTCATTGTATATTTCAAAATAGCTAGACGATTTGAAATGTTTCCAACACCAAGAAATGATAAATGTTTGAGGTAACGGATATCCCAATTATCCTGATTGGATCATTACAAATTGTATGAATGTATCAAAATATCACATGTACCTCATAAATATGTAAAATTATTTTGCATCAATTTTCAAAAATCAGTGGAAAATTCAGAATTCTTTATAAAACACCAAAACCTCACTCATTTTCTTTAGGTTATGTGCATTGACTCTGCTTATATTGATGTCACGCCAGCTTGAGTAATTAACCTTATGCCAAATTATGCTCCACAGCTAACAAGATTATAGCAACATTTCAGTATGTTTCCATCCAATTTGCAATTTAACATTTATCATTTAAGTAACCTGAAGTTTCTCATCACTAAAACAGTTAACAGGAAGCTGAAGGTTTCTGAATTAAAGATTTAAATTACAGTATAATCAAAATTATATTTGTACATTATATTGTATATGAATGATCATATATACTTACTTATTTTCTCAAGCTCATTATTTTCTAGGACTATTTTCTTTTTCAGTGCAACTAAGATCATTTTGCTTAACAATGCTGAAGTACACAAATGGCTGGGAAGTGTCTTTGTATCTTGTTCCTTAAAATCTGTTTTGAAACATTCATAATTCAAACTCAGTCTTCCCTCTAAAAGAGGTCTATGTAACCACTGTGAAAAGAACACATTAAACTGTATATAAAATCATTAGATATCTTAAATTATTTACTGCCTATGCAATTTAGACACGGAACAAAAATCAAGTTAACAGAATATCTACTTTATTAGTAAAACCACAGAAACCTAGAAGTTTGGTTTCTACTATAAGAAATTATCAACATGTGTATTTCTTTAAGACTCCTTAAGGACAGAACTGGGTCTTATTTACCTTTACCATGGCTACTGCCAGTGTCAAATGGTGTCTTATAAATAGCAAGGTCCAATATATGAGTGTTTAGAAACAAAAAGGCAAAGCAAGGTACTCATTTCATTTAGTTATTTTATTCCTCAGAATAAAATTAAAATATTCAAGCTTGCATGAAATTCAAACTTCACAATGAGATATGCACTCTCCAATTTCAAAAATACCTGCATAGGAAGAGACTGTCTCATCTTTTCCCATTCACTGTTGTTTGGCATTACACTTCCAATATAAACTCCCAGAAGATAAGAATCCTCACTCTCCAGAAGTGTATTTAGCAAATCATCGACAGCAGACAGGAGGACTTGAAGACTAAAAATAATGCAAAGTACTTAACTA
>NW_012151285.1:6085637-6086827 GCF_000956105.1 Propithecus coquereli | reverse complement strand
ACATTTCATCTGAATTATTCTTTTTTATGATATAATAGACTAAAATTCTTGGTCATTACCAAATAATCCAGTTTTCTTTTCATCTTCTGGACTTATTCAAGTTTGTTTCTTTTCTGCCTTAATTATAGGCAAATCTAAGATATGAGACTATAAACCAATAAGAAAGACACCCAGGGTCCACAGTATTCAGAACCCTTTTTCCTAAACTACAAAGATAAGAGAAGTTATCTGTCTGAGACATCAACTAGGATCTGGGCTTTTCTAATCTCAATGATTTTTTACTGTAAAGGATCATATTCCATAACCTGTTCTCATCTCTGGTTCGAAAACCCAAGCCCCACTGTTCACAAAGCATAAATCCATTTGAGTATTTTTTAAGTAACACGATGATTACTGCATGATTTAAACTTAAGACAAAAGATCACAAATAGCATCTTCCAAATTGTTTTGCACTATATCTTCTAAAACTGGGTTTTTACATTCAAACACTGACCCAGTCATTATATAATGCTAGCAACTAAGAGTATAGAATTTTTACTTATCTGGTCAGAAATGCACGTTACTTAATTTGTAAACTACAAAAATAGAATGTTTACAATGAAGGCTAACTACTGAAAATGGCAACAAGATGCAATGAGCTTGATTCTTCACAGACACTATGCAAAGAAAGACACTGGTGATTTTTACATTATAAATACCTGATCATTGATGAGCATCTGTTCAATCTCTTCCTCACCTAAATTTTGCTGCATTATGAAGCGTAAGCATTCAAAAAAAGCAGATATTACTGCTGAGCACTCTGAAAAGCTGGTTTTTGTTCTCTCTGTTGACAGCCTAAAAAATAATAAATAACTGTGGATTACTCTTCATGAAGAACAAAACAAAATGCAGAATCACCAAAATAAAGACATCGAAAAGGCATCATACCAGAAGAAGAGGATTTTTTAAAATATACTCTTAAACTAAAAACTAAGAACAACCAACCAAAATACATACAGCCCAATGAGAACATGAACTTGATAAACTATGGAAAAAATCATTTTCAAAAATGTACCAGTGGCTAGGCATGGTGGCTCATTCCTGTAATGTCAGCACTTTGAGAGGCCAAAGTGGGAGATCACTCAGGCTTGGGAGCTTGAGACCAGCCTGGGCAACATAAGATCTCATCTCTATTTTTTAAAAAAAAGTAT
>NW_012151285.1:6084007-6085587 GCF_000956105.1 Propithecus coquereli | reverse complement strand
TGTTGAGACCAATTCCTCAGAAAAAAAGATTCCTTTCAAAATATTACTACTGACTGACAATGCACCTGGCCACTTGACTCTGATGGAGATGTACAAGATTAATGTTGTTTTCATGACTGATAAAACAACATCCATTATGCAGCCCATGAATCAAGGAGTAATTTCAACTTTTCAAGTTTCATTATTTAAGGAATACATTTCATAAAGCTATAGTAGCCATAGATAGTGATTCTTTTGACGGATTTGGGCAAAGTCAACTAAAATCATGGAAAGGAGTCACCATTCTAGATGCTATTAAGAATATTCATCATTCATGAGAGGAGGTCAAAATATTAACATTAACAGGAGTTTGGAAGAAGTTGATTTCAATCTTAAAGGATGACTTAGAGGGAAGGGTTCAACACTTCACTGGAGGAAGTAACTGCAGATGCCGCAGAATGAGCAAGAGAACTAGAATCAGAAGTGGAACCCGAAGATGTGACTGAATTGCTGCAATCTCATAATACAATTTGAATAGATAAGGAGTACTTCTTAAGGATGGGCAAAGAAAATGGTTTCTTAAGATAAAATCCACTCCTGGTGAAGCTGCTGTGAACATTGTTGAAATGACAACAAAAAACTTAGAATATTACATAAATTTAGTTGATAAAGCAGTGGCAGGGTTTAAGAGGACTGACTCCAGTTTTGAAAGAAGTTCTATTGTGGATAAAATGTTATCAAACAGGAATGCATGCTACTGAGAAATCTTTCACGAAAGGAAGAGTCAGTTATTGTGGCAAACTTTATTGTTGTCTTATTTTAAGAAATTGCTATAGCCACAGCAACCTTCAGCAACCACTTCTCAATCAGCAGCCACCAACATCAAGGCAAGACTCTTCACCAGAAAAACAATTACAAATCGCTGAAGGCTCAGATGATTGTTGGCATTTTTTGGCAAAAAAGACTTTTTAAATTAAGGTATGTACATTGGCTTTTTAGACATAATGCTATTGCATGCTTAACAGACTCAAGTATAGTGTAAACATAACTTTTACATGAACTGGGAAACCAAAAACTTCGTGTGATTCACTTTATTGTGGTATTTACTTTACTGTTGTGGTCTGAAACTAAATCTGCAGTATCGCTGAAATATGCTCGTATTTTAATGAATCTATTGAAAGAATCTGTCCAGCTGTAAGGAGATGGGGAGGCTAGTGAGTCTTGTAACCACAGGAGGCAAACACTGCATAAGAATTTCCAATACTGCTCAGGTAAAGGATATTCTTCCAGATGCCAGTACATAACTGCATGGTAGATATGTTCCTAATTTGGAAATGGATCTATCAGTCTACTCTTATTAAATTATTTACTCCCCCTAGTCTGATTCTAAGCTTATCAGGCAGCTTTCTGATAATTTGGCTTTTCATGTAGCTTGGCAATGTAGCTAAACCAATGCAAATGATGTGCTGAACAAGTTATATTTCTCATTGAAAAATAATAAATTAACATTCTGTATTTATTTTGTAAAAATAAACTGTTGGGGGAAATGGGGAGTTACTGTTTAATGGATACAGAGTTTCAGTTTTGCAAGATGAAAAAGT
>NW_012151285.1:6080923-6082922 GCF_000956105.1 Propithecus coquereli | reverse complement strand
CTAGCGTAAGTTAAATACAACTCACATGGCAGTTAATGTGTTAAAGATGGTCTTGTTATATTACCTAGGCTACTGTTGATCTCCTGGACTCAAGTGATCCACCTGCCCCAACCTCCTGAGTAGTTAGGACTATAGGCACATACCAAAGAGCCCAGCTAAAACTTTTAAAAAGGAAATGAAGTCTCCATGTAATCAATACAAAACTAAAAGTTTTTTAGCTAGTCCAATTTAGAAAAGTATGAATCGAAAGAACTCAGCCTTTTATTACCAAGCTTCTGTGAACTTGGTACTCACGAACATCTACCTAGCAGCCTCAAATACTTCTTATATCACAATCAAGAATACACTGCTTGTTTTTAAATTGACATTCATAGTCAAGAAACAATCCAAAAACAACCCCTATGCAAGCTCATTCTACTCATCTATAATTAAAAGAGCTTAAAAAGATATATAACAGTAATACCTCAGTTAGATCATCCAAGACATCTTTTCTTTCCATGTCATTGTCACAGCAACGAAGGGCACTGTACAAAATGTCTACCAGGAAACCAGCATTCTTCCTTTGGTCTTCATTTAGCCAACCTATTAGTTTCTGGTATAAAAACTGCACTGCAGGATTTTTTTGTGCAAGTTTGGCTATTTCAGGAGGTTTGGCTTTAACAATACTCTGTTTTTCATCACCAAGAAGCATTTTAAATACTTTGCTTGAAGAAAAGGAGTCAAGTAGAGTAGAAACAAATCTTAGATGTTGCTCACACTTTTGTTCATTGACATAATTAATACTCATCTCTGCGAGTTTGCAGACTAAGTCTTCCAAAGGTTTTTTCCTTAAAGGAGACAAAAGGTCTGAAGAATTATGATTGAGAGAGGGTTCAGTCGTTAATTCCATGCCTTCACTGTTCTCTCCTTCTGAAGATACACACTTTTCATTCTCTTTATTAGTTTCAGGTATCTCATCAGCAAATCTAACCCTACCATTTTTTTTTTTATTTGACTTCAATGAGCTCTTTGGCTTCTGAAGGACCTGTAATAGGTTTGATACACCTAAAATGGACTCAACATCAGCTTCTGGTTCATTGACTTTCTCGACACAGATCTCTGACAGTTTTTCCCAGAAATGTAGCAGTACATTCTTCAAATTGTGAGCCATTTTATCATCTTTTTCCATGTCTGCTTTGGCTTCCCAGGAACTTAAAGTTTCTGCTAAATGGTTAAATAGCTGCCCGTGTTGCAATCCTGGGTCTCTGAGAACTGCATCAATAAAAGGGATCAACTGGAAGAGAAGGTGTAATATTGTAAAATATGTATGAGGTCTTTGACCCGTTTCCTAGCACACAACCCTAAAATCCTTGGACTCTCCAAAGTGATGTCTTTTTGTATGCTAACAGGTTGACTGATGGCTGGTGGCCTCTAAGTAGCCTAAAATGGGGGCTAGTCACCAGAAAGACTAAGGCAGGACTAAAGGGTTGAGACTTTCAATATCACTCCAACCTCCAGAAAAAGGAGAGGGGCTGAAAAGTTAAGTTGATCAGCAATGGCCAATAATTTAATCAATCACATATAGTAATAAAGCCTCCATAAACATACAAAAGTACAAACAGGGTTCAAGGAGCTTCCAGATAGCTGAATATATGGAGGTTCCTGGAGGGTGGAGTGCCAGAGAGGGCATGGAAGTTCAATACCCCTTCCCATACCTCACTCGATGCATCTGTATCCTTTGCAATATCCTTTATAATAAACCGGTAAACATTAAGTTGTTTCCCTGAGTTCTGTAAGCCACTCTAGTGAATGAACTCAAGGAGAGGGTCATGGGATACCTGATTTATAACCAGTCAGTCAGAAGCACAAGTAAAACAACATGGAGCTTGTGATGGCACTGCAAGTGGGGGGCAGTCTTGTGGGACTGAGCCCTCAACCTGTGGGATCTGACACTAATCTACAGATAGAGTCAGAATTGAATTAGAGGACACCCAGCTGTTGTCTGCTGCAAAACTGACTG
>NW_012151285.1:6065742-6067493 GCF_000956105.1 Propithecus coquereli | reverse complement strand
CAACCCCTGGTCCCATACCCAGAAAATGACTTAAATTAAAGCGACCGACAATACCAAACATGAGGAAATGGAACAAATAAAAATCTCACACGCTGCTGGTAAAATAGTACCGCCACTTCAGAAAACAGTTTGGAAGCTTCCTATAAAGTTAAAAATATGTTTATCATAATGACACATCAACTCGTCTCCTTACCCAAGAAAAATAAAAATGTATGTCCATACAAAAAACTAAGCAATAAAAAGGAATGGACTACTGATAAACAACATGAATGACTCTTAAAAACATGCTGAGCAAAGAAGCTGGATACAGACTCATTTATATGAAACCGTAGAAAAGACAAATCTAATCTGTAGTGACAGTGAGCAGATCAATGATTGCGTAGGGTATAGAAAGAGGATGACTAGGAAGGACACAATAAACCTATTTTGGGTGAAAAAAAATATTCTATTTCTTGACTGTAGTGGTTACATGCATATACATACATGTAGATGGATATATATATAAATCTATCAAAACATAACAAACTGTACACCTAATATGGCCACATTTTACGGGATTGTGTATAAATTATACCTCAATAAAGTTGATTTTTAAAAATTATTGTAGGTTATTATTATTGTATTGGAATTCAGGGCCACCTTGTCACAAGAAAACACAGCACAGGGGCAATACGGCCGGTGCCCAGAGAGGGGGCATTTAGACCATCACGGCCAAAGGGAAATCCTCCACCCCAGATCAGCTAGCCCCACCAAGCAGCTGACAAAAAGCAGCCTGGGGCCTGGAATAAATTCACAAGGCAGTCACGCCACAAAGGCTGCTGTCCTTGGGCAATTCCTACAGCTGTGCTGGCTCAGAGCCAGTGGACTTGGGGTGTATGTGACCCAGTGAGACACAAGGTGTGGTAGCCAAGCCAGTGCCTGGGTCACCCCTCTCCCAACTCCAGGCAGTGCAATGTAGAAAGAGTTTTTTTCCACTTGGAGAAAGGAAAGGGAAGAGTTCAGAGGACTTTGTTTTGCAACCTGGGTACCACCTCAGCCACAGTAAAATAAAGTACCAAGAAGACACCTAGGGACTGATTCTGGGACTTAGTTCCTAGATGACATTTCTAGACCATCCTGGGCCAGAAGGAAACACGCTGCCCTGAAGGGAAGGACCCAGTCCTGGCAGGATTCACTACCTACTGCCTAAAGAGCTCTTGGGCTTTGAATAAACATCAGAGATAGCCAGGAAACAGTAATTGAGCTTTGGGTGAGACTGGGCTGGCTTCAGGTGTGATCTGGCACTGAAGGTCATGAGGGAGTGCCCACATCACACTTCCCCAAACATCAGCAGCCCAGCACAGAGTGAGGGAAGAGAGTGAGAGACTCTGCCTGGTAATCCAGGGAACTCTCCCTTATCTTACCCAAGTTCACCAAGGCAGTACCACCAGGAGTGTGCAAGAGTCACAGAATTACTGGGCTTGGAGAATCCCCAGTGCTACAGCTGCTGTGACCAAAGACAGATCACAACACTCAATTCCCTTTGAATATCTGGAAAGCCTTCTCAACAAGGACAGTTAAAACAAGCCCAGATTGTAAAGATTAGAAAAAATACCTGACTCTTTGATGTCCAGATGTCTATGAACATCATTCACAAGCATCAAGGCCTCTAGGAAAACAAGAGCTCACCAAACAAACTAAATAAGGTACCAGTGGCCAATCCTGGAGTGACAGAGATATGTGACCTTTCAGACAAAGAATTCAAAATAGTC
>NW_012151285.1:6062395-6065547 GCF_000956105.1 Propithecus coquereli | reverse complement strand
AAAAGAACCAAGTACTATTCCTAAACTAAATATATTAATAAATAAATTAAAACTTAAAGCTCAATTCACAATTTAAGAGCAGTCCTATAGTCTGAATGAGTCCCCCTAAAATCCATGTTGAAAATTAATTACCAATGTCATAATATTAAGAAGTGAGAACTTTGAGAGCTGATCGGGTCTTGAGGGCACCACCCTCATGAATGGGATTAGTGCCTTTATAAAAGAGCTTGAGAGAGCACGTTTGCCCCTTCTGCCACATGAGGACACAGCAAGGAGGTGCATCTTTGAAGCAGAGAAAATAAGCCTTCCCCAGGCACTGGCCTGCTGGCACCTTAATCTTGGACTTCTCAGCCTATAGCCCATGAGAAATAAATTTCTATTATTTAAAAATTACCCAGTGTAAGGTACAGTCATCCCTTAGTATCCATGGTAAATTAGTTCCAGGATGCCCCTCATCCCACCACAGGTTCATTCATAATAGAAATACTTAGCAGACTCAGAATAAAAAGGAAATTCTTGAACCTTATGAAATGTACAGCAAGCATCATACTTAACATTAAACTATTTCCATTAAAGTCAGGAACAAGAAAAGGATGTCTGCTATCACCACCTAGAGGACCTTGTCTTAGTCCCTTTTCTGTTGCTTGTAACAGAATATCTGAAACTGGGTAATTCATAGAGAAAGGAATTTATTTCTTAGATTCCCAGAGTCTGGGAAGTCCAAGGTTGAAGTGGTACAGCTGATGAGAGCCATCCCGAGGCAGCACAGGGCACATGGCCAGTGGGCTGAGCATGCCAGCTCAGGTCTCTCTTCTTATAAAGCCACTATTCCCATTCTAACCCATTAACCCATGAGTGGATGAATCCCCTCATGAGGGCAGAGGCCTCCTGATCCAATCACCTCTTAAAAGCCTCACCTTTCAACACTGTCACATTGGGGATTAAGTTTCAACATAAGTTTTGAAGGAGACAAACATTCAAACTGTAGCAGATCTAATCAATACAAAAAACAAGGCAAAAATTGGAAAGGCACCCAAATAACTATCTATAATTGCAGCAATATATCTAGCTAGAAAAAAAGCTAAAGTCAAACTACTAGAACTAATAGGAGTTTGGAAGAGTTGCTGGGTACAAAATTAACGTACCAAGGCATAGCATGCCTATACACCAACAGAAACAGAATAGAAAATGTAATCAAAAAAGAAATAACAACAAAAACCATAAAGACACGTTCACTGTGGAGAATATTACAAACCATTATTCTAGGATGCAAAAGACCTATTAACCAAATGGATTTTGAAAAAGAACATGAAGTTTTCAACACAATATAAAAGAGTAATAATCAAGAGAATATGGTGTTGATATAAGGACAGACATATAGATTAATGGAGCAAAACAGAGTACAAAATAAAAATTCCACATATATGGCAAGTGAATTCTGACAAAGGTGCCAGACTGAGGACAGGATAGTCTTTCAACATCTAGATACCTATATGACAAAAAAAAAAAAAAAAAAAATTAATTTTGACTCTCACCTTCACTCTATACAGAAAAATTAACTCAAAATGCACCACATAGACCTAAACTATAAAACTTCTAAAATAAAATGCGGAAAATCTTCATGAAATCCTGATGCAGGCAAAGATTTCTTAGATATCAAAAACACAAACCATAGAAGAAAAAAATGATAAATTAGACTTCATCAAAATTAAAACATCCACTCTTCAAAAACCATTAACAAAATGAAAAGGCAAGGCACAGGCTAGAAGAAATCATTCATGATACTTTGACAAAATACTTCTATTCAGAAAAAATACATGATACTTATAACTCAAAAATAAAAACCAAAATGCAATTTAAAAATGGACAAAAAAAATATAAAAGCCTGATAAATCAATCCTCCTAAAAGAACAACTATAGGTTCCGTGGACAAAACAAAAACAAAACTACTATCTGAGGGCTCTGGAGATTGAAATATAGAAACAATTTAGAGGAGAATTAAACTAGAAGTAAGTGATCCATATAGACTGAGCTCCCAATTTTTGCAGCCTTGCCTGAAGATGGCTGCAGTCACCACCACAAAGGCATAGGGCCAGCTACAACTCCAATGGAAAGATTGACATCTTTCTAGTCAGAGGAACTAGAAGAACCAGGAAAAGAAGCCCAGGATAACCAGGGTTACAGGAGAGTAAGGAAGAACTCTAAAAAGGAGAGAGACATAGAAGGGAACCCCCAGATTCTGTGTTTAAACAGCCTAAATCTACAGCTGATCTCTGACCATCCATGTACAGGATAAACTGAAAGCAGCCTAAAGCTAACACTTATAAGAACTGAACTGAGAGCTAAGCCATTGTCCACCACAAGCATGAGAGTTTGGTAGTCTAACCAAGTTAACTGCCTATGAACACAAAAACATCAACATCCTTTGGATCAATATAAAAGAATCCAGTCTCCAAAACATAACATTCACAATGTTGTGTATACACTGAAATTACTCAACCAAGAGCCAGGAAAATGTGATCTCATTTCAAGGAATAAGACAGTTAACTGATGTCAATCCCAAAATGACCCAGATATTATCACATATGGACTTTAAAACAGCTACTGTAACTGTACTCAGTGAGGTAAAGAAAAATATTAATAGGTTAAGGATAAATGGCAAAAAAATAGGCAATCTCATCTAAGAAACAGAAAATACAAAAACTAAGTAGAAGTTCTAGAAATAAAAAATATAACACATAAAAAATGAGCAAAAGATCTGAACAGACAACTCAAAAGATATACAAGTAGCCAATAAACACATTAAAAGATGTTCAACATCATTAGTCATCAGGGAAATGCAAATTAAAACCACAATAAGAAACCTCTACTTCAGAGGTCAGTAAACATTTTCTATAAAGAGCCAAAGAGTAAATATGTTAGGCTTTGCAGGCCATATGGTCTCTGTTGCAACTACCCAGCTCTGCTTTGTAGCAGGAAAGTAGCCATGGACAATACATAAAACTATTTACAATAACAGATGTGCTACATTTGACCCACAAGCCATATTATAGCTTGCAACCCCTGGTCCCATACCCAGAAAATGACTTAAATTAAAGCGACCGACAATACCAAACATGAGGAAATGGAACAAATAAAAATCTCACACGCTG
>NW_012151285.1:6060937-6062345 GCF_000956105.1 Propithecus coquereli | reverse complement strand
CGAGGTGAGGAAATTTTTGAAGAAATTCAGCTTTGGATCTGTGATGGACTGAGGGAGTTTGCTGATGAATGGTAGAAGATATGGATATATAACAGTAGCTAGACCCCGACCACCTTCACGAACCACAGTTGACAGCTTGGGAAACACGCTTTTTTTTGCATTTACATGAAGCCAACAGTCCTAACCAAAGAAAAGATTGCAACAGTAATTAGAGATCATAAACATTCTTTTCCCAATTAAAAGAGAAGACATATAAGCTCTCAAAAATAAAAAAATAAAAAAAAAAATCAAGTATTTTATCTAAAGAGGCTAAAATCTTTCATAACCATTAAAAACTACAACTCTGAAATTATAAAAGTGTTACACATAATAATCATGTATTCCACATGTTTACAGGACAGTATTGATCAGAAATAATTATTTAACTTAAAGGATTTCTATCAAACTGTTTTCCAAAAGGCACTACATTTCATCTTAAATATAAGATTCAGATATGCCAACTGCATTGGGCCCCATGAGGTTTAGAGAATAATTAATATTGGCTAAACAAAGTCAAATAAAAACTCTATGCCATATTAGTCAGTTTAAGACTCATGCCAAGTTTGGATTAAGTATTTTACTTCCAAGAAAACATTTTCCCAATATGATTGAGATATTATTCCCTGATGGGCTCTCTCTCGTATGATACCTAAGGGTTCTAAAATACTACCAGGAAGACAAGTATTCTCCAGTGACTAAATGTGGCTCTCTTACATACCTCAATAGTTGTAAGTGTATATAGTACAGCTTCCCAGAGAGCTGGGCAGACAATTGGGTCACTGTCATCAATGCTAAGTAGGACTGATGGGCTCACTTTGGATGCTTCCTCTTTCATCAACTGTGGAATGCGCTGGCACAGAGCAGAAACTAATTCAAAATAAGCTGAGCGAATCTAAAAGAAATGTAAAGCTGAATTAAATTAAATCCTAGTAAAGCTTGATAAGATTTTTTATTTATGGTAATGGTAGATTATTCACACTAATCCTCCCACTAATAAAATTAAAATAGCTAGAAAAAAATACTTTAAAAAATCTTTTTAAGAGTATCAAAGGGCTGAAAAGGCATAAGGAATTAACAAGGCAAAAGTGAAGGCAGAAAGAATTAATTCAACTTTTTCTTTGGATGAAGCAAACACACATCCTCTTTAGCGGCAGAAGCCTTCATTCAGGGCCTCCATTACAGTCAAACAAAAAATAAAACACCATGAGCCACAACCAGCAGAAACAAAAGATAGCACAGAGATCTGAGACTTTAAATCTTAGAATTATCAGTCACAAACCCCATAACAAAATGCTTATTATATTTAAAGAAACAAAAGTTTAAAGATATCTACAGGAAAATGGATCCTAGAAAAAGTATAGTAGAGGCC
>NW_012151285.1:6050130-6055577 GCF_000956105.1 Propithecus coquereli | reverse complement strand
AAAGAAGTGAAAAATCTCTATAATGAAAACTATAAAACATTCATGAAAGAAGTTGTAGAGGACACAAAAAAATGGAAATTATAGTAACCAAAACAGCATGGTATTGGCATGAAAACAAACACATAGACCAATGGAACAGAATAGAGAATCAGAAATAAATCCATACATCTATAGTGAACATATCTTCGGCAAAGATGCCAAGGACATACAGTGGGGAAAGGACAATCTCTTCAATAAATTGTGCTGGGAAAATTGAATATCCATATGCAGAAGAATAAAAGCAGACCTTCATCTCTTGTCATGTATAAAAATCAAATCAAAGTGGATTAGAGACTTAAATCTAAGACTATAAAACTACTAACAGAAAACATTGGGGAAATGCTTCAGGACATTGGTCTGGGCAAGGACTTCTTGAGTAATATACCCAAAGCACAGGCAACCAAAGCAAAATTGGACAAATGGGATCACATTAAGCTAAAAAGTTTCTGCACAGCAAAGGAAACAACCAACAAAGTGAAGAGACACCCCACAGAACGGGAGAAAATATTTGCAAACTGCCCACTAACTAAAATATAGGAAAAAATCAAATAATACAATTTAAAAATGGACAAAGGATCTGAATAGAAATTTCTCAAAGACATACAAATGTCCAACAGGTATATGAATAAATGCTCCAAATCACTGGTCGAGAAATGCAAATCAAAACTGCAATGAGATATCATCTCACCCCAGTTAAAATGGCTTTTATCAAAAAGACAGCAATAACAAATGCTGGCAAAGATGTGGAGATAGAGGAACCCTCATACACTGTTGGTAGGAATGTAAATTAGTGCAACCACTATGGAGAACAGTATGGAGGTTCCTCAAAAAACTAAAAATAGAACTACCATATGATCCAGCAATTCCACTGCTAGGTATATATCCGAAAGAAAGGAATTCAGCATATAAAAAATATATCTGCACTCTCATGTTTACTGCAGCACTATTCACAATAGCCAAGATTTGGAATCAACCTAATGTCAAATGGATGAATGGATAAAGAAATTATGGTACACATACACAGTGGAATATTATATAGCCATAAAAAGTAATGATATCCTGCCATTTGCAACAACATGGATGGAACTAGAGAACATTAAGTGAAATAAGACAAATACAGAAAGACAAATTTCACAGGTTCTCACTCATATGTGGGAGCTAAATATTAAAAATAATTGACCTCATGGAGATAGAGAGTAGAATGATGGTTACTAAAGTCTGAGAAGGGTAGAGGGAAGTGGGGAAATAAAGTAGGGATGGTTAATGGGTACAAAAATATAGTTAAGATAGTTAACTAGGAATGAACAATATTTGATTGCACAATGAAGTGACTATAATCAACAATAAGTTAGGGTATGCTTTAAAATAATTAATGAGTAGAACTGGAATGCTCCTAACACAAAGAAATGATAAATGTTTGTGGTGATGGATATCCCAATTATCCTGATTAGATTAATTCCATTATATTACTGTATCAAAATATCACATGTACCCTATAAAGATATACAACTATTATGTACCAATAATTTAAAATAAAAAAATTTGTAAATTAAAAATAACTGTGAAAAAGACAAAAAAAAAATTATTGTAGGATATTTTTAGATACCAAATAAACTGAAAGAGATTCTTGAGTAGGAAGACTAAATAACATAAAGACAGCAAGTCTCCCAAAATCATTCCATAAATTCAGTGCAACCCCAATTAAAATTTCAGTTAGATTTTGAGAAATTCAATAAACTTACTGAAATTTATATGAAAGAATAAAGTTCTAAAACAACTTAATGTTGAAGAAGACAACTAGAAAAGAATGACTTACCCGAGCAGCTATTAGGACATATCATAATGTCATACTGACAGTGGTACTGGCATAAGAAGAGACAGAGACCAATGCATCAGAATACAGTTTAGAGACAAATTTGTGAATATGTGAGAATTTAATGTACCATAATGGCAGGACCACAGATCAACAGGGTAATGTTAAGAAAACTAGATCACTATCTATGAAGAAAAATGTAACTACATCTCTACGTAAGATCACATAAAAAGGTAGATGATTGATGGATTAAAGACTTTATATAAAAGGTAAAACTATGCAGAGATGTAACTATGAAAATTAAAAAATATGTCTATCTTTGTGACTTAAAAGTGGGAAAGGCCTTCATAAGGCAAAAATCAATGACTTTGATTACATCAAAATTAAGATTTCTTTCTTAACAGAGGATGCATGGGAGAGAGGAATGAGAACTTTTTTGCAATGCCTAAAAACGACAAAAGGACTAATATTTAGAATATACTAGGAACTCCTGCATAATAAGAAAAAGAGAATAGCTCTAATACAAAAAAAGAGGAAAGATGAACAAGAAGAAAACACAAAAACTAAAAGCTTATGAAGAGATGCTAAAAATCACTAGTAAGGAAAGTATTTCAAATTAAAAAGAGATATCACCTGAATTCCTATTAGACTAATGAAAAATTAAGCAGCTAGTGATTGCTAAAATATAAAGCTATACAGTGTAAGATTTACCATGCATATAAGATTCATCATGCATTGATGGTTGAGTCTAGAGTAATGCAGCCATGCAGGTAAGCAATCTGACAGTATTTCAGGAAATCAGATATGCACAAACTCTGTGACTCAGCAATTTAGAGAATTTCTTGAAGATCCAAGGACACATGAATGATGATGTTCATTGCTACATTATTTGTAAGGGTGGGGGTTGGAGGAAATCAGAATGCCTGTCACTGGAGGAATGGACAAAAGTGAGCTTCTGAATACTATACAACAGTTAGAAGCTATGGATCAGATATACACATAGGAACATGATGGATCTTTTAAAAAAACTAAAAAAGTAATAAATAGAATAAAATATACTACAGTACCATTTATGTGAATTAAAAACTCATGCACACACAAAAGCACATTTTTCAAAAACACGGTCAATCCTCATTACTCACAAATTCCATTTATGCGAATTCACCTACTCGCTAAAATTTGTAACCCCAAAATCAAAACTTTTGCAGAGATTCATGGACGTGCACAGAACAGTGACAAATTTAAGTCCTCAATGTGCACATTCCCAGCTGAGGCTGTACAAAGCAAAACTCTACTTTCTAATTTCAGCGCTCATACTGTTAACAAGTGTCTTTTTCACAGTATTTTTTCAAATATTTATGCTTTTGGTTAGTGGTTTTGTGTTTTAAATGGCCTCCCAGCAGTCGCACTGACGTGCTGTCTACTGTGTCTAAACACGAGAAGGCTTTGATGTGCCTCACAAAGAAAATATGTGTGTTAGATAAGCTTCATCCAGGCAAGAGTTTTAGTGCTGTTGGCCATGAGTTCAATGTCAATGAATCAACAATAAATATTAAATGTGTCTTTAAACAGAAATACACATAAAACTAGATTACGTATTAATTGACTGACAAATATATTGTGACCAGAGGCTCACAGGAACCTAACCCTGTTATAGTAGTTCCACTAGGAGCAATGTCTCAGTATTTACTAAGTCAGTTCCTGATAACTTTGTAGAACGTAACTGCTATGAATAATGAGAATCGACAGTACAAACAAAAAAACATACATAAAACATATCAGAATGGTTATCCAGTGGAGGTAGCGAATGGAGAGACAGGGACAAAAGAGAAAAAAGAAATACATTAAATAAGAAGAGCCTTGCATATACTAATTTTCAGGTGCTATTAACAAAGGAGTATCACAATTCAAGTCTGAACCTGAGGCCCAAACTAAATAAAAAAGTGAAAATAGAGTAACACTCGAGTAAGAGATAATTCAGTAAATGGATAACTCACCACAAAGATGTGCTTGCAGAGTTTCAAATGTAAAAACAATAAACATAAAACATAAACATACACTGACAAGATAGGGGAGGAATCAGAGAAATGACTTAAAATAAAAAAGATTTAACCTACCTGAGGTACACTGTGCTTTCCATACTTCCAAAACTTATTCTGTGATAAAAGAGACCTAAATTTCTCCTCCAGAGAATCAAGTTCATTATCAGGTAAGAGGCAAAGCAATTTCTTCAATGCCAATAAGGAACAAGTTATAACCCGGTAGAATTTAGCTTCTCTTTCTTCCTCTGGAACAGTTCTTGATGTGAAAAGAAAATAAATACATAAAAGGATTGAGAATAACCTAAACTACATACTTGGCATTTCTATTTTAAATGTTTTATCATTAAATATCTACCACAATTGTTTTATTTCTATCTACTTCCCCTGTGCCTACTCCCCTCAATACAGAAACACACACACAAATATTTAGTCATACTCTTTAAAAGTAAACAAAACAATTTACTACTCTTTCAATAGAATTATTCACAATTCTTCCACTATGTTCAACCAAGCCTTAAAATAGTTCCTGCTATGACTGTCAAAAAGTAAATGTGGGCTGGGCACAGTGGTTCACGCCTGTAATCCTAGCACTTTGGGAGGTCAAGGCAGGAGGATAGCTTGGGCTCAGAAGCTCGAGAACAGCCTGAGCGACAGCAAGATCCTGTCTCTACAAAAAAATAAAGAAATTAGCTGGCTGTGGTGGGTTGCGCCTGCAGTCCCAGCTACTTGGGAGACTGAGGTAGGAGGATCGCTTAAGCCCAGGAGTTTGAGGTTGCAGTGAATTATGATGACACCACTGCACTCTAGCTGAGGTGAAAGAGACTCTGTCTCAAAAAAAAAAAAAAAAGTAAATGTGAGAAAAAATCTAAAAACATCTCTTTCTAACAAAACCAAATGTATAGCTCTCATGCAAATTAAATAGTAGTACAGTTAACAAGTAAAAGCCCTTACTACAGCACCTCACATATTGTATTACATTCATCATTTTCATCTCTACATTTAGAATTGCTTCTTTTTATTCTTTTTTTCATCCTCAGCACCTAGAGGGTCTAGAATTCCTTCTTTTTAAAAAATTTCACATTGAAATTATTTGATTACCTATGAATGAAACAAATCCTTACCACGAGTTACATAGAAACAATACAACTTACTGTGGGTCACTGAGTGTATCAGGTGTTTCTTTTAGAAGATGATCCTGCAGCACCTACAAAGGGGAGAAAATACCAAAGCCTTGAGATTTTGCTGAACTGTCAATGGTGAACAGATAGAACCTAGTTAGGTAAAATCCATTTTTTAAAATTCCCATAAGCCTCATCTTACCTAAGAGTAAAATCAAATAGCAAAACTGAAAGATTTGAATTTTACCCATTCTTCTTTTCCCATCAATCCCTGAGGCTGGCTGCTGCTGGGATAAGAAGAATAGAGCACTTCTTCCGCACACTCCTATAAATACTCCTAGACGCTTGTTCCTTCATTTCTTTTGCACACAGCAGTGAAGTAGAATAATCAATTAGTAAATGTGGGAGAGAAATTAAGCTCTGCTTTCCCCTCTC
>NW_012151285.1:6044773-6050080 GCF_000956105.1 Propithecus coquereli | reverse complement strand
CCATATGCCAATAAATTGGAAAACCTAGAAGAAATGAATAAATTCCTAGACACATAAAACTTATCAAGATTGAACCAGGAAGAAATCCAAAACCTGAATAAACCAACAACAAATAATGAGATAGAAGCAGCAGTATAAAGTCTCCCATCAAGGAAAAGCCCAGGACCCAATGACTTCACTGCTTAATTCTACCAAGCATTCAAAGAATTAATATCAATTCTACTTAAACTATTTCACGAAATCGAGGAGGAGGGAATACTCCCAAACTCATTCAATGAAGTCTGTATCACCTTGACACAAAAACCAAAGACACAATAAAAAAAGAAAATCATAGGCCAATATTTCTGATGAACACAGATGCAAAATCCTTAATAAAATACCAGCAAACCAAATTCAACAACACATTAAAAAGGTCATTCACCATGATCAAGTGGGATTCATCCCAGGGAGGCAAGGATGGTTCAACATATGCAAATAAATGAATGTGATACATCACACTAACAGAATGAAGGATAAAAATTATATGATCATTTCAATAGATGCTGAAAAAGGATTCAATAACATTCAACATCACTTTATGATAAAAATTCTCAACAAACTGAGTTAGAATAAACATACCTCAAACAACAGAGGCCATTACGACCAAACCGCAGCTAATATCACACTGAAAGAAAAAACTGAAAGCCCTTCCTCTAAGATCTGGAACAAGACAAGGATGCCCACTTTCAGCACTGTTATTCAACGTAGTACTGGAAGTTATAGCTAGAGCAATCAGACAAGAGAAAGAAATAAAGGGCATCCAAATTGGAAAGGAAGAGGTCAAATTATCCTTGTTGGCAGATAATATGATCTTATATCTCGTGGAGTCTAAAGACTCTATGAAAAAAACTATTAGAACTGATAAACAAATTCAGTAAAGTTGCAGGATACCAAAGCAATATGCAAAAATCAGTAGCATTTCTATATGCCAACAGTAAATGATCTGAAAAAGAAACCAAGAAAGTAATCCCATTTACAACAGCTACAAATAAAATACCTAGAAATAAACTTAACCAAAGAAGTGAAAAATCTCTATAATGAAAACTATAAAACATTCATGAAAGAAGTTGTAGAGGACACAAAAAAATGGAAATTATAGTAACCAAAACAGCATGGTATTGGCATGAAAACAAACACATAGACCAATGGAACAGAATAGAGAATCAGAAATAAATCCATACATCTATAGTGAACATATCTTCGGCAAAGATGCCAAGGACATACAGTGGGGAAAGGACAATCTCTTCAATAAATTGTGCTGGGAAAATTGAATATCCATATGCAGAAGAATAAAAGCAGACCTTCATCTCTTGTCATGTATAAAAATCAAATCAAAGTGGATTAGAGACTTAAATCTAAGACTATAAAACTACTAACAGAAAACATTGGGGAAATGCTTCAGGACATTGGTCTGGGCAAGGACTTCTTGAGTAATATACCCAAAGCACAGGCAACCAAAGCAAAATTGGACAAATGGGATCACATTAAGCTAAAAAGTTTCTGCACAGCAAAGGAAACAACCAACAAAGTGAAGAGACACCCCACAGAACGGGAGAAAATATTTGCAAACTGCCCACTAACTAAAATATAGGAAAAAATCAAATAATACAATTTAAAAATGGACAAAGGATCTGAATAGAAATTTCTCAAAGACATACAAATGTCCAACAGGTATATGAATAAATGCTCCAAATCACTGGTCGAGAAATGCAAATCAAAACTGCAATGAGATATCATCTCACCCCAGTTAAAATGGCTTTTATCAAAAAGACAGCAATAACGAATGCTGGCAAAGATGTGGAGATAGAGGAACCCTCATACACTGTTGGTAGGAATGTAAATTAGTGCAACCACTATGGAGAACAGTATGGAGGTTCCTCAAAAAACTAAAAATAGAACTACCATATGATCCAGCAATTCCACTGCTAGGTATATATCCGAAAGAAAGGAATTCAGCATATAAAAAATATATCTGCACTCTCATGTTTACTGCAGCACTATTCACAATAGCCAAGATTTGGAATCAACCTAATGTCAAAGGATGAATGGATAAAGAAATTATGGTACACATACACCGTGGAATATTATATAGCCGTAAAAAGTAATGATACCCTGCCATTTGCAACAACATGGATGGAACTAGAGAACATTAAGTGAAATAAGACAAATACAGAAAGACAAATTTCACAGGTTCTCACTCATATGTGGGAGCTAAATATTAAAAACAATTGACCTCATGGAGATAGAGAGTAGAATCATGGTTACTAAAGTCTGAGAAGGGTAGAGGGAAGTGGGGAAATAAAGTAGGGATGATTAATGGGTACAAAAATATAGTTAAGATAGTTAACTAGGAATGAACAATATTTGATTGCACAATGAAGTGACTATAATCAACAATAAGTTAGGGTATGCTTTAAAATAATTAATGAGTAGAACTGGAATGCTCCTAACACAAAGAAATGATAAATGTTTGTGGTGATGGATATCCCAATTATCCTGATTAGATTAATTCCATTATATTACTGTATCAAAATATCACATGTACCCTATAAAGATATACAACTATTATGTACCAATAATTTAAAATAAAAAAATTTGTAAATTAAAAATAACTGTGAAAAAGGCAAAAAAAAAATTATTGTAGGATATTTTTAGATACCAAATAAACTGAAAGAGATTCTTGAGTAGGAAGACTAAATAACATAAAGACAGCAAGTCTCCCAAAATCATTCCATAAATTCAGTGCAACCCCAATTAAAATTTCAGTTAGATTTTGAGAAATTCAATAAACTTACTGAAATTTATATGAAAGAATAAAGTTCTAAAACAACTTAATGTTGAAGAAGACAACTAGAAAAGAATGACTTACCCGAGCAGCTATTAGGACATATCATAATGTCATACTGACAGTGGTACTGGCATAAGAAGAGACAGAGACCAATGCATCAGAATACAGTTTAGAGACAAATTTGTGAATATGTGAGAATTTAATGTACCATAATGGCAGGACCACAGATCAACAGGGTAATGTTAAGAAAACTAGATCACTATATATGAAGAAAAATGTAACTAGATCTCTACGTAAGATCACATAAAAAGGTAGATGATTGATGGATTAAAGACTTTATATAAAAGGTAAAACTATGCAGAGATGTAACTATGAAAATTAAAAAATATGTCTATCTTTGTGACTTAAAAGTGGGAAAGGCCTTCATAAGGCAAAAATCAATGACTTTGATTACATCAAAATTAAGATTTCTTTCTTAACAGAGGATGCATGGGAGAGAGGAATGAGAACTTTTTTGCAATCCCTAAAAACGACAAAAGGACTAATATTTAGAGTATACTAGGAACTCCTGCATAATAAGAAAAAGAGAATAGCTCTAATACAAAAAAAGAGGAAAGATGAACAAGAAGAAAACACAAAAACTAAAAGCTTATGAAGAGATGCTAAAAATCACTAGTAAGGAAAGTATTTCAAATTAAAAAGAGATATCACCTGAATTCCTATTAGACTAATGAAAAATTAAGCAGCTAGTGATTGCTAAAATATAAAGCTATACAGTGTAAGATTTACCATGCATATAAGATTCATCATGCATTGATGGTTGAGTCTAGAGTAATGCAGCCATGCAGGTAAGCAATCTGACAGTATTTCAGGAAATCAGATATGCACAAACTCTGTGACTCAGCAATTTAGAGAATTTCTTGAAGATCCAAGGACACATGAATGATGATGTTCATTGCTACATTATTTGTAAGGGTGGGGGTTGGAGGAAATCAGAATGCCTGTCACTGGAGGAATGGACAGAAGTGAGCTTCTGAATACTATACAACAGTTAGAAGCTATGGATCAGATATACACATAGGAACATGATGGATCTTTTAAAAAAACTAAAAAAGTAATAAATAGAATAAAATATACTACAGTACCATTTATGTGAATTAAAAACTCATGCACACACAAAAGCACATTTTTCAAAAACACGGTCAATCCTCATTACTCACAAATTCCATTTATGCGAATTCACCTACTCGCTAAAATTTGTAACCCCCAAATCAAAACTTTTGCAGAGATTCATGGACGTGCACAGAACAGTGACAAATTTAAGTTCTCAATGTGCACATTCCCAGCTGAGGCTGTACAAAGCAAAACTCTACTTTCTAATTTCAGCGCTCATACTGTTAACAAGTGTCTTTTTCACAGTATTTTTTCAAATATTTATGCTTTTGGTTAGTGGTTTTGTGTTTTAAATGGCCTCCCAGCAGTCGCACTGACGTGCTGTCTACTGTGTCTAAACACGAGAAGGCTTTGATGTGCCTCACAAAGAAAATATGTGTGTTAGATAAGCTTCATCCAGGCAAGAGTTTTAGTGCTGTTGGCCATGAGTTCAATGTTAATGAATCAACAATAAATATTAAATGTGTCTTTAAACAGAAACACACATAAAACTAGATTACGTATTAATTGACTGACAAATATGTTGTGACCAGAGGCTCACAGGAACCTAACCCTGTTATAGTAGTTCCACTAGGAGCAATGTCTCAGTATTTACTAAGTCAGTTCCTGATAACTTTGTAGAACGTAACTGCTATGAATAATGAGAATCGACAGTACAAACAAAAAAACATACATAAAACATATCAGAATGGTTATCCAGTGGAGGTAGCGAATGGAGAGACAGGGACAAAAGAGAAAAAAGAAATACATTAAATAAGAAGAGCCTTGCATATACTAATTTTCAGGTGCTATTAACAAAGGAGTATCACAATTCAAGTCTGAACCTGAGGCCCAAACTAAATAAAAAAGTGAAAATAGAGTAACACTCGAGTAAGAGATAATTCAGTAAATGGATAACTCACCACAAAGATGTGCTTGCAGAGTTTCAAATGTAAAAACAATAAACATAAAACATAAACATACACTGACAAGATAGGGGAGGAATCAGAGAAATGACTTAAAATAAAAAAGATTTAACATACCTGAGGTACACTGTGCTTTCCATACTTCCAAAACTTATTCTGTGATAAAAGAGACCTAAATTTCTCCTCCAGAGAATCAAGTTCATTATCAGGTAAGAGGCAAAGCAATTTCTTCAATGCCAATAAGGAACAAGTTATAACCCGGTAGAATTTAGCTTCTCTTTCTTCCTCTGGAACAGTTCTTGATGTGAAAAGAAAATAAATACATAAAAGGATTGAGAATAACCTAAACTACATACTTGGCATTTCTATTTTAAATGTTTTATCATTAAATATCTACCACAA
>NW_012151285.1:6041428-6043778 GCF_000956105.1 Propithecus coquereli | reverse complement strand
GTAATTTCATCCTTACAAAATGCTATGGCTTCGGGTTGCTTGCTTGGAGGGAAAGCCGCTTCAAATGCATCTTTTGCTGCAAATGCAGCTGGTGTGTAAGTATCACACTGAGCCATTAGCCAATAACCCATTAAACTTTTTAAATAGGGAGCCAAGTGTTTCTTTACTTTAAGGATAAGTTTTTCAAAAGCTTGCTGTGTGGCTTCTCGAACCCGGCGGTCATGATCCTATTGAAAAGATAAATGTGATTTAAAATAGCTCTAGCCCCTAAAAACAAACACAGACATTTCTAGATACGCTATAATGACCCATTACTAAGAATTCACCTATATACACAACTAAACTAATTTTTTTAAAAATATCAAAAATTTGGGGTTTTCTAAATCAGAAATTATGTGAAATAATGGCTTAATTTTTCCTTTTCCCCTTTTCCGTATGAGATAAGGCTGTATTCAAGAAAGATTCAAGGCTGAGCCGTGAGTAATTAAGCAATTCACTCTCATTCTTCTGCAGCAAATATACAAGGGAATAATACAATTGCCAAAATTCATTACAACTGGAAAGCATCTGGGTAATTCTCTAGTAATAACCTAATTTCTGAAAACACAGACTTCTTACACACTCTTCACAACTCAATACGATCCAATCTGCATGACAACATTACCATAACACTTCATAACTCTCACGAAAAATCCATCATATAAATTTAACAGTCCCCACAAAAGCCAAAAAATATACAACAGAAACCAACCAGTAAAGTTTTAATACTTACAAGTGAAATTTTGCAGAAAATTCTTGGCCAATATGGCAGAACTCCTTTTACAATTTCTGTGTCTCTCTCTGTACACATGGTTCCAAATTCCTGCATTGCCTAAAAGTAAATTAACATCATTAAGGATTAACAACCAAAATACTGGCTATTGATTATATTTATTCTGTTCTGGAAGCTTCTATTTTATTTAACGGGAGAATATATCTGTTTGTTCCACATGGGACTAGTTTGCAGAGTTCCTTTACAGGCTAGTATGGTAGAAACTTTTCAGCTGTTTTTTAAAAAATAAAATACATACAAACAACAACAAAGAACTCATTTAAAATTATAGGGTCAAGGCCAGGCACAGTGGCTCATGCCTGTAATCTTAGCACTTTAGGGGGCCAAGGTGGGAGAATTGCTCGAGGCCAGGAGTTCAAGACCAGCTTGAGCAAGAGCGAGACCTCCTCAACTTCTACAAAAAATAGAAAAATTAGCCGGGCATGGTGCTGTATGCCTGTAGTCCTAGCTACTTGGGAGGCTGAGGCAGATGGATGGCTAAAACCCAGGAGTTTGAGTTACAGTGAGCTATGATGACACCACTGCACTCTAGTCCAGGCAATAGAGCAGGACTCTGTCTCAGATAAACAAATTTAATTAAATTATAGGGTCAAAATTATATTTCCTAATGGGAAAAACTGTATAGCTAAAATTCCAAAGTGGTTCAAAAACGTTTAGAGCAACAAACTAATTTATGACCCAGAAGATAAGTGTCGATTAAGCTTAAGTCTGTGTCAGAAAAAGTATAATTATAAAAAAACTTATTAGTGATAAATTGTTGTTCATTTTTCTTTACATAGAATATGCTAATGACATTTTATTTTAACAAAAGGATTTTTCTAATCATTTTTAAGAAAAAAAGAAAACTTGCTTTTAATTTTGTTGTGACATCTTTCTTAGAAAGCTTCCGTAGCACCATCCGGAAATCAGAATCTACAAGACTGTCAATTTCTTCAGCTCCTTGAATAGCAGGAACATAGCCTAGGTCACTCTGAGATGTTCCAAAACCAATAAATCCAGGCACTGTTCCCTGTTCTTTGGCAAGGAGTTCTGCAGCTCGACCACTATTTGAAGGCTGGTAAGAAAGTCAGGGAGAAAAAAAGTCAGAGTCCAGAAAGAATTCAAAATTTAACTTTATAATTCCTTTACAATTCCCATGGTCAGTACAAGCTTTTATTTGAGTACTTTTTCATTTTTCCTAGCCTATGATTTCAACTATTGCAATGTTTCCCAAAGATGAATGTTTCTGTCACCAAGAACCTACCAATAATGATCCTACAAACTATTTCCTGGTTTCCTAAACATTAGAACAATGTTTTTTAAACTGTGGATACAATCCATTCGTGTGGTTCATGATATCACTATAATAGGCCATGACAAAATTTTAATGAAATAGAATAAAATTTTAAATACCAGGCCGGGCGCGGTGGCTCACGCCTGTAATCCTAGCACTCTGGGAAGCTGAGGCAGGCAGATTGTTTGAGCTCAGGAGTTCGAGACTAGCCTGAGCAAGAGGGAGACCCCGTCTATACTAAAAAA
>NW_012151285.1:6040077-6041378 GCF_000956105.1 Propithecus coquereli | reverse complement strand
GGCCTCCCAGAGTGCTAGGATTACAGGCATGAGCCACCGCGCCCAGCCTTACTTCTTTATAGATTTGGAAATGTAGGCACAGACACTTGTCCAGGGTCATACACCTAGTTAATGGCAGAGATGGCAGAGTGGAACTGGAACCCAGAGGTGTGACTCAGAGCCCATGTCTTATGGACAGTAAGATATACTACCTATATTGCTGATATTTTGCTCTTCATTTGCCTAACACTGCTCTAATACATTGGTTTTGAACTTGAGACAGTTCAATCCCAAGAGCTGTAATGAATTGTGACATGGCCAACTAAAAGGAAAATAAAATGAAGGAAATAATCCAATATGCAGTGATCAGTTATCCATCCATAACAAAGCCAAGAAAAAACAAATTTTTTAAGGCCTATGAAGAGCCAAATCAGTTGTATCAAAATCCATTTTCTAAAGTGTAGTGTCCAAACTCATGACACTTCATTCTCATAATATTCATCACGTGGTATTTTAAATCAACCAATGAGTCTTAATTTACACCTGGGTTAGAGAACTCCCTTTGAGAATATGATTAAAGCTACAAATTGTCTCCCTAAAAAAACAAGCTTGGTAAACCTGAGAAATGAAGGATGGAAGACTCTAAATGGGGAACTAGAATCAAGTAATGAGTTGGAGAGGAGTTGCTGGGTGAAGAGATCAAACCAGTAAGGAGGGACTAGATCATGTAGAACCTTGTATGCCAAGATAAAAAATCTGAACTTGAGGTGTAATGGAAGGCCACAGGAAAGATGACTAATGGAAAGGAAGAAAGAAAGAAAGGAGATTATTCACAGGGTGCTGTGGAAACATAGGAGTACTAATTAAGGGAATGAATGTAAGCACGACTTTTTTTAAATCCTCAATTCCCTCCAATCCTAGTTCATCTAATTTTACTTCTTGATATCATTCTAACAAACTTGGTTGTCGGGTTTTTCCAGTCCGTATATTGGGAATAGCAAATGAGGAGGGAAGAAATCAGACACTACTAGATATAGACACATTGACACATTGAAAGCCACTTATGGCTGATAACTTTTTATCAAAAACTTATGGCTAAAGTGTTGGCCAAGCGTGGAGAAACTTTCATATCTGTTAATGGGAGTATAAATTTGTTTAGCCTTTTGAAGGGCCACTTAACAATATCTATAAAAATTTTTAATGTTCTTGTCCTTTGACCCAACACATGGTTACTATAAGTCCTAGTAACTATCACTCCCACAAGGGTATGAAGAGATTTATTCAAGAATGTTCACTGAAGCAGCATTTGTTATAATAAAAAT
>NW_012151285.1:6030846-6036523 GCF_000956105.1 Propithecus coquereli | reverse complement strand
TTTGAACTGTTGAAAGAAATTAACTTATTGTCATCTAAGAGGAAAATGCTTCAGTTTGCCCACTAAGATGACATTACAACCCATCTAAATTCATCTATTTCTTATTTTTCTACAAGAATATTATCCAAAGGGTTATCCAAATGTGTGAATTCAAATTCTTCAAACCTAGCAAAATTGTGTTTGGGAAACTCATTTGACAAGGAATAATATGGCCTACTTTCTAAACTGAATTGAGTGGCCAGAAATGAAAACGATGGCCTAAATTACATTTTTTTTTTCAAACTGTAGCATTTAAGACTAATTCCAAAAAAGATTCTCTATTTTTAAACTTTATTAAAATGAACTAACATTATTCAGTTTGCCTTTCTCAATACAGGTAACCCAATAAAGAGCTACAAAGGAAGTTTGTGGATTATAATACAATTCTGAAAACTAAATATGAGATGACATTAGGATGTCAGAATTTTCTATAATCTCATTGGTAAACAGGTTTATTAAGAAACAAAATGAAAAACTATTGCCAAAAGATAAGAAGTCAAGGCTGAATTCTGAACTAACTTGAAATACCAGAGCTGACAGTGATAACTAAGGGTGGAAGAAAAGGTAACAGTTTCCAATTTAAAAGTAAAAAATTACTTTTAAATGCATTAATTGTATCTTTTATTAAATGTCTACTTTGAATTTAAAATGAAGTTACTGTTATGGTCTTTGCATGTTAGATGCTTACACCCACAGTTCAACAAAAATTAGAAACATTGATTCTATTTCTGGCATTTAAGTCTATTTCTGTCTACATTCTTTTGTGCCTGGCATCTACAAGTATTCGAGATGGCAATCCTGAGTCTGCAGTTTAAAGACTTAAACTGAGGAAGACTTACACGATCTTTCATTAGTGGCCTTAACTTTTCCCAGTCTTATCTCCTGCCACTCTTTCCTTCCCGTTTCCACTTCCCCCTTCCCTTTCCTAATTATGCTGCCATCATCCATGCTCTAGGACCAAACTGAATTGAAGGTTCTCTGAATATGTTATGCCCTTTCACAATTTGATCTTTGTATAATCTTTTTCTTTCCGCCTCAAAATCCTTCCTTCCTTTTCACTGCCTGACAAACTCCTACTCATCCTTCAAAAATACTCATGATTGCAACACTTGCCTTCCTTGGGTCAATCGCCATTCTTTTCTGTTCTCCCACCATCTTTCTGCTCACACCTGCATCATAATTCTTTAATATATCATAATATTTGCTTACTTATCTGTCTCCATCATCAAACTAATAGTTGAGGAACAGCAGACATTTGTCTATCATCTTTGAACATGTGGCATCCAGTATCAAAGTCTTCTGTAATGAATGAATGACTGCCACTGTGAAGTTCGAATCCTAATTCTACAACTTCCTGGCTATATGAGCTTAGGAAAGTTCATTTCTCTAAATCTCAGCTCCATCATCTTTAAAATGAGATAAGAATAACTAATTCATTATTTGAGTTGTCAGGATTGAACACAAGTTTTTTGTTTCGTTTTTTTGTTTTGAGATAGAGTCACACTTTGTTGCCTGGGCTAGAGTGCCCTGGTGTCAGCCTAGCTCACAGCAATCTCAAACTCTTGGGCTCCAGTGATCCTCCTGCCTCAGCCTCCCAAGTAGCTGGGACTACAGGAATGTGCCACAGTGCCCGGCTAATATTTTCTATTTTTAGTAGAGACGGGGTCTCACTCTTGCTCAGGTTGGCCTCGAACTCCTGACCTCAAGTGATCCTCCCGCCTCGGCCTCCCTCGGCTAGGATTACAGGCATGAGCAAGCACGTCCAGCTAGGATTAAACATAAGTTTTTAAACCACCATAGTAATAACTGATTCCAGTAAGATCATCAAAGGGTACTCAAACCATTAAGTGAAAGTTTGTGGGAGAACAGGACATTCACAGTCTCAAACTAGCATGTTATTTGTTATTAGCCAATGGAAAAATGTAACTTTACAATGGACACCACCTTAATCAAGTGCTTAAACTAATACCACCAATAAGGGGACAAACACAGGTATCATGTGCCCTAGTGTGATGCACTAAGATCCATCATCTATGAAGCATTACTTCTAAAAATTGTTTAACTTGAATCTAATCATGAGAAAACAATAGACAAATCTAAATTAAGCAAAATAATTAGCCCAGACTCTTCCAAATTGTCTATGTCATAAAAGACACTCCTCTCTCAACCCGCCCTCTCCCCACAAAAGGCACTGAGAAACTGTCTAGATGAAAGGAGCCTAGATGATAACTAAATAGAATACGTGATCCTTGACTGGACCGCAAATGTTTTTAAAACGGTATATCTAAAAAAAACAAAAAAATCATAGAGAACATTATTGAGATGACTACAAAATCTAAATACAAAGCCGTATACTAGATTGTAGTATTATACCAAAGTTAAAGTTTCTGCATGCTATAATTGCTCATGAGTATGTAGAAGAATGGCATTGTTTTTAGAAGATACAAGCTGAAGTATTTAGAGGTTAAGAGTCCCCATTTCTGCAACTCTCATACAGTTCAGCAAAATACATAAATTATGAGAGAGACAAAGACGTGACCAAATATTAATAATAGGTAAGTCTAGGTAAAGAATTTATGAGTTGTCACTCTAAAATTCTTGCAACTTTTCCTCATGTTAAGAAGTTTTCCACCAGGCACAGTGACTGGCGCCTGTAATCCTAGCGCTCTGAGAGGCCAAGGCAGGAAGATCACTTGAGGTCAGGAGTTTGAGACCAGCCTGAACAAGAGCAAGACCCCATCTCTACCAAAAATAGAAAAAATTAGCCAGGTGTGGTGAAGTGCACCTGTAGTCCCAGCTACTTGGGAGGCTGAGGCAGAAGGATCGCTTGAGCCCAGGAGTTTGAGGTTGCAGTGAGCTATGATAATGCCACTGCACTCTACCCTGGGCAACAGAGTGACTTTGTCTAACAAAAAGAAATTTAGTCAGGTGCAGTGGTTCATGCCTATGATCCCAGCACTTTGGGAGGCTGAGGCAGGAGGATCACTTGAAACCAGGAGTTCAAGACCAGCCTGGGCAATATAGGGAGACCCCCCCCACACACACCTCTACAAAAAGCAAACAACAAAAAAATTTAAAAAACCATTAAATGAGAATTCAAGTAATGTGCTTAGCACAAAACTTAACCCAATAAATTACTATAATTGTTGGTATTGTTATTATCTTCCAAAACAGATTAAGTGATAGATCTAAGAAAATGTGATACTGAGATCACTATAAGTAACTAGATCTGAAACAGGAAAAAAGTATTCTCATAAAATTGGACTGTGCTATAACAAATCTAGTACCACAAAAAATGCCACGATAACATTCTTAATCCTGTAGGTTTAGACAAATCCACTTCAAGGTCTTCTCGAAACAAGTACTTAGTGACCTACTTCTATATGCCAGTTCCTGTACTAGGCTTCAACGATGACAGCAGCATGTAAAAACACCTACCTTCAAAATACTTACATCCTAGTGAAGCAAGACAGTAAACTACATAGTATGTTAGAAGTCATAAATGCAATGGAGTGAAATAAGGCAGGAAAGGAGAACACAGAGTAGGAGGGGGCTACAATTTAAAACAGGCGAGCGTGGGAAACCTCACTGGGGTGTCTACAGCAAAATTTCGAACCACCTAAATGAAAAGCGTTGGGAATCTGCCAGGAAGGGCAAAGCACGGTGAAGAGGTGAGTGTGGCTGGATGGAGTGAACCAAAAGGGAGTTGAAGATGGAGCCGGATATGCAAACGAGCGCCAGGCAGACCATAAACCAAGTACACCATCCTAAGGGCTTTGGCCTTTATCCGGAGGGATGTGAGTAGCCACTGTAGCTTTTTGAGCAAAGGACGGACATGATCCAAAGTAACCTGCACACTGGGCTCACTTTAACTTCCTCCCACTCAACTCCCCTTGTTCCTAGCGCCACCCTCCCCCCACCAACCCCGCTACCATGGCCAGGTAACCTTCCCGTTTAAGCTGTCACTGAATCATTTCTCAATGAATTTCACGGGTGTGTGCTCTGCTGGGGAGGGCTCTGGCATGGCGAATCTTTTCCCTCACAATTCCCCAACCTGCTCAGAAGTCACCCAACCCGCCCTCAGGGACGCACACACAACAGAGAGGTCACATTTGACACTCAAACACACGCCTCCCCACAGCCGCGCTCCACACACCCTCCAGCCACGCGCAACGCGGAGGCAGCTGCTGCCAGGCGAGGCTTCCTGGTCGGCCGAGCCACCCCGCTACGCACCCTGAGGTTCCCCTTGGTCCGCTGCTTGTTCTTCCCGCCCATGGTCGCGGTCGCGGCCGCACTCTCTTGCAGACCCCCGGTTGACACAGCCGGGCCACAACTTCCGACCCCTCGCGCCGGAAGAGGGCTCCCTGTAATTATTTCCCCCGGCCCTCCTTTTCCGCCACCCACCCCACCCTCCTGTTGCCCCACTTCCGCTCCCGCCTCCCTCTGTGCTCCGGACCATTCGCCGCCGGAGACGTCACAATTAAAGCCGCGCCTGTCTGAGTGACGTCATTGCTGGCCAATAGGAAGCCAAGCATTGGACCCGGGGCGCCAAATCCTGTCTTTAGCGCTTTCAGAAGCTAGATTTGTTCCTTGCTTAGCGGGTAGCAAATTGGCATGAGCCATAAGAGAGGCAGTTTCACAAAGAATAGCAATAGAATGTTATGGTAGTGGGTGTGGGAAGGTAGGAAAATGTTAGACTTTTAACTGGATGCAATCATCATCATCACCTGGGCATTTGTTAGGGGAGACTCTCAGGCTCACTTTGGAACTAGTGAATCAGATTCTGCATTTTGTCAGTATTCCCAGATCTTGTTAAAATTGTGTACTGCACTAGGCAGTATTCTCTCTAAATCCCCCATTTTTCCATGTCAAAAGTGTTATGTGCAGTTTTGTAATGTAGCAGTCTCCATTAAAATTTGAGATGTGCAGATCTTAGTGGTTTTGCTTCTAAGAATCACACTACAGAAACATAAACACGTGTGCTGGTTACTGTCTCTATTGTTCACACGGTCACTCTTTTATACTCAACTCCGTGATACTGGGGCTCAGCAAACTGTCTCTTTCATTCAGCTAGCTTCCTGTTAGGTTCCATCAACAGAGAGAACTAGACGGAAATGAAGGCAGGAGGAAGAAGGGACTTGCTCCATTTTGTTAGCATCATCTCAGCAGTAGCCCTTTACCCTGCAAGGAGCAGTTCCTTTAGCTAGAAGTTGGTTTTAGTCTCCATCTTTTTTCCACAAATCACAAAATCACCTTTTTGCACTCCTCAGAGGTATCAGCAGCAGCCAGGCAGTGCTCTCCTCAGATGTCTGAGTCTTAGCTCCCTGGCCCACTCCCTGAGCTCTTAAAATAGCCAGTGGTGCTTCCCCTCATAAGTTTGAGCTCCAACACCATGGGTTCCCTTCTTTGAGTTCCAGAGGACCAGCAACAGCCAGGCGTCACCCTCTCTCATAGGCCTGAAGTGAGCTTTTCAGGGCCGTCCTCCAAGCTTCTAGGTTCTGATTACTCCAACCTCTTCTTTCCTTCCTTCCTTTCCTAGCTCTGGTAGCTGCTACCTGCAGTTATTACCTCTGTGTTACTTTTTATAATTACTTTTGACCAATTTCCCATAATAAACTCTCTCTCTCTCTCTCTCTCT
>NW_012151285.1:6028528-6029111 GCF_000956105.1 Propithecus coquereli | reverse complement strand
CTGATACCATGTCTGCTACAGAAAATGTACAGGATAAGCCTGGAATATTTTATCATGAATAATGCAAGGAAGTTATCCAAAATTACTGCAAACATGTCAAAGGATTCAGGAGATAATTTAAGGAAGGTCAAAGATGGAGAAACTTGAGCATAAAAGGAATAATATCCACAATTCGTATTTGAAATAAATCATATATATTAAAATCAACTATCATAATGATTTTTAAAAAGAAAAACCAATTAATCAGTCACCTTGGAGAAGTCTAGGGAACTAACTCATTCTTTTGAAAACTTGTGATTTTTTATCCTGCTTTTTTTGTATGAGCCCTACTTCAGGGTAACCCATAGTTGATGAGGGAAAGTCATTCTTAGCAGTGAAACTCAAAGCTAATAAATGAAGAAATAACTTTAGAAAATCACCATTTTGTAACTCCTAATTAAATAATGGCTCTAGCTTATTATCAATAAAGGCAACCAAAATCATTAAAAAGGTAAAAAGCTGATGGGGAACTTTTAATCAGATGGGTCAAGCTGACAACATCTGATCAATCTTAACAGCATCAAAAGACTAACAATGAGGCATT
>NW_012151285.1:6027993-6028478 GCF_000956105.1 Propithecus coquereli | reverse complement strand
ATCTAAATTAAGCAAAATAATTAGCCCAGACTCTTCCAAATTGTCTATGTCATAAAAGACACTCCTCTCTCAACCCGCCCTCTCCCCACAAAAGGCACTGAGAAACTGTCTAGATGAAAGGAGCCTAGATGATAACTAAATAGAATACGTGATCCTTGACTGGACCGCAAATGTTTTTAAAACGGTATATCTAAAAAAAACAAAAAAATCATAGAGAACATTATTGAGATGACTACAAAATCTAAATACAAAGCCGTATACTAGATTGTAGTATTATACCAAAGTTAAAGTTTCTCCATGCTATAATTGCTCATGAGTATGTAGAAGAATGGCATTGTTTTTAGAAGATACAAGCTGAAGTATTTAGAGGTTAAGAGTCCCCATTTCTGCAACTCTCATACAGTTCAGCAAAATACATAAATTATGAGAGAGACAAAGACGTGACCAAATATTAATAATAGGTAAGTCTAGGTAAAGAATTTATG
>NW_012151285.1:6016254-6017545 GCF_000956105.1 Propithecus coquereli | reverse complement strand
GGAAGGGAGGAAGAAGAAGAAGGAAAACTAACAGATTAAAAAAGACGTATGAGATATCAACCAAATGCAATGTGTGGCTCTTGTTTGAATAATGATTCAAACAAACTAACTTAAAAAATGTTGCGAGACCATCGTGGGAATGTAAACAAAAATTGGATATTCAATGACGTTAAAGAATGGTTGTTAATAATATTTAGCTATGACAGAGATATTTTGGTTATATCCTTTGTCTTTTAAAGACACACATTGAAGTATTTACAAATGAAAAGGTATGATGTCTAGGATTTGCTTCAAAAAACCCAGTGGAGTAGAGGGTAAGAGCAATAGTTTGAGCATATCTATAAAATTCTCTCTAGACTCCTCTGATACCAACTTTCAAACTTTTCCTTCTAATCTTCTTTCCTCAGTTTCCTATGATGACCCACTCACCCCTACCCCATTTTCAAATATTGACTATTGGAGTCCCTCAAGATTCAGTTCAGACCTTTGCTCTCCTTATTCATATTCTCTGCTTAGGCAATTTCATCCATACTCACAGCTTTTTGGCCAAATATATATCAACTCCAGATCTCTCTTTTACAATCTAGACCTATGTACACAACTTCTATTAGAAAGCTTAGTTTAAATGTCTTTTAGGCACTCAAATTCACATTCACCAAAAAGGAATGAATTTTTTACCCCTAAACTTAATTCTCTTGCATTTTCTACCTGAGTGACATGCACCACTATCAACCCAGTTGCATAGGCCACATGCCCTCATCCTTTCTATCCAATAAATTCTCAAATCCTAACAAGGTAGCTCCTACATATCTGTTAGATTTATCCACCTTTCTCCATCACCACTATCCCAGACAAAAATCATCCCTTGGCCATAGCCTCCTAACTTGTTTGCAAATATGCATCCTCCCACCCATCCAGATGCATGCTGTAGCCAGAAAAACCTTTTTAATAAAAATGGCCTGCAAGATCATGCATTACATGGCCCCAGCCTATCATTCCAACTTGCCATGGAATTGCTCTGCTCATTACTTGCTAAATACAACCTACACTAGCCTTCTTTAGTCTCTTAAGCATGGCACAGACTTTCCAGCTTTAGGGTCTTCACTGAGGTTGTCCTTTTGGAGTGAAAAGTTCTTTGTCACTGCCTCTCTCCAAAAATCCTCACTCTTCCTGAGCTCAGCTTGGTCAAGTTCTGTTGTATACATTCTCATGGATAGCTCTACTTACCAAAATTGAAAATAAATAATGGTTTCAGTGTTTGTCTAATGTTTTCCTTTACAATGACAATCAA
>NW_012151285.1:5967205-6014023 GCF_000956105.1 Propithecus coquereli | reverse complement strand
TAATTCCCTGGTTAAAATCGGGGTACACACACCCAGGACTTTGAAGGCATCACCCGGGTCCCAGAAATCACCATTACTCTAATCCCCCTGCTGCAGCAACATCTGGGAAATTCCAAGAGAATTCAGATCGCTACCTATTTTTCCAAAAGATAAGAAGAGAGAGAGAGAAAAAAAAGCCCATTTCGGCACCAAAGCGGCACTTGGCTGGCCTGCACGATGCCCACTCGGAGGGCGAATCCGCAGCTGCAGACTCAAGCCTGGTATCAGAGAAGCCTTTGCCCAGACTCGAAATGCATCCCTAGCAGCCCCCGCGCTCACAACACCCAGACGCCCCAGGAGTTAGTGCTTCCGGGACACGCCGGCACAAGCGCGCGCACGCGCGGAGCGTCGCAAGCCTACTCTCCCTCTCTGAAACTGCCCGCGGAGCGCACCGGTGCTTGGGAGCTGCGGGGGGCACTAGAGAAGGCCTACCTGTCGGTCACGGCCCCAGAGCACCTTGGAGCCGCGCGGCACCAAGGTGTCCATAAGCAGCCAGGCACCAGCTTCCACGACTAGCTGGAATCTGCCCTCGTCCAGCTCTGCGCCGCACAGGAGTCCGCCTGTGACATTTCGCGGCGATGGCAGAGGACATTAAGATCTCCATCCCTCCCCCGACCCGATGGCATCAGATTGACAGATTGCGCTCAAGTGGAAGGCTCGTGGTGCACCTTTGCTGAATTGTTCTGGACTCAGTTCTAAGTAGTTGTAGTCATCCCCGCTGGGGGGCGGTGAAGTAATACGGACATCTGCCATTAAATGCCATTAACTCTTAGCTGCCTTGCAGCTTTTATGGAATTTCACCAATGATTTATTTCGTTGGCTTTTCCTGATAAACATCTTTCTAAAAAAAAAAAATAGCTGTGCGATAGTTTTTAAGTGCTTAAAAGTAATCATTAGTTCTGCACTGTAGCAGGTATTTTTTTAAAAAATGCAGTTTATCAAATTAATGTGCAGATGACAAGACTGGCGTTGACTAAAGTTCAGCTAGTTTGGATTTGTGGGAATAACTTTAGATTTTTTTGGTTTTTGTTTTTTAACACTTGAAGAATACTATTATTTGTATAGCAAATATTTTACAAATAAAAATTGACATGTCAACAATGTTTCCTGCCCACACTTTTGTTTTCTTTAGAAAACATAACTTTTAAACATAATTTGACTTGGGACTAATTGTTTTTCAGGATTTATCATTTTTTTTGTGTGTGGATGATTCCTGTTCAAAATATGTATCAGATCAATACATTGACAAATAGTTATTGCGGAACAAATACACATGCAATCATACTAAACAATTTTATAGATGTCTACATATCAAGTATACAATCATTGATAGATGTCTAAGGAAGCTATATTGCTCCTTGTTAGTACAGTGGTTAGTAGAAAAAATTTAAAAAGCGATATTGCTTATACTGTAACATTTAACTACAGTTTATCCATTTTCCAAAGAATCGCTAACATGAGATTCGAAAATCTGTACTTCTCTTGCTTACTGTGGCTTCATAATCGTAAGTGTCTAAATTTGATAGGAGGTCTGACTCAAGGAAGAAAATTTATAAAGCTACTTTATTACATTTTGTTTTTATGTTACATTTGAAATCTTATATAATATACATAGCAATGTGCTTTTTAAGATAATGTACAAAGACTGAAAAAGTTATAGCAGTTTAGTTCTACTTAAAGTAATACATACATTGTCTGCACCCTTTGGTGGTCTCTAGGGATGTAAGATACCGTGTTCTGTAGGGTATTTTATCCAAATCCAGTAGTGGCTGGAGGAGTCAGAAACTCTAGACACACAGATAGTCCATCTGGCTGTCTGGTGGCAGCAAAGGAAGAACTGAGATTTCCAGGGCAACTGACAGGGCCAATGGGAGGTGGGCAGAAAATCTAAGGAGGTACGTAAGACTTTCACCCAATACAGGCACTGTGCTTTAAATACCATTCTGATTCTCATTTGTGTTTAACCACCTTTGTAAGATCTACTACATTGCCTTGTTCCATTTTACTTTTTGTGACTGCTATAATACACTGTATTACGTAATATATGCTGTATTTGACTTATTGATTCACTTACTGATGGACATAGTTTGCCTCCAACATTTTACTAAGATAAACAATGCATCGTATCTCACCCCAACTTCATTTCCTCAACCAAGTCTGACTCTTTAAGAAGTATCCAACACATGGTATGAACCTGAACTGAGTGCTTAGCAATTAGTAAATATTCAATGAATTCTTTTGGAACTGATTTATGGAGGGCCTCAAAAACCAAGTAGTATGTTTATTTGACTTTAGATCAATTTGCAAAATCTAGCCACTTCCAGAATGAAAAATTTGTCTAATTTGCCAAAAATCAATTTACATTACTAATTTGATGAATTTTTGAGGTCTGTTAACAAAGTTCAAGTTCTACTCATGCCTCATCCTTCTGTGAGGCAAGCCAAAGAGCAGGGGCAGAGCATAGTACCTAAAAATAGAGATGAACTGCAAACTCCATTTAAGAAAAACTTCACATATTTGTATATTAAATAGTAGATGCAAAACTAAAGCTTTGACAAAAACTATTTGATAAACTACCTTTTAACGCTAATAAAAAGCTTAGAAATTAAATAAAACTAGTTTTATTTCATAAGAAAACCTATAGAGATAGGCAGGGTCAGCAGCTCAACAATGTGGGGACTAGTATCTCTGTGGTTCTTTTGGTCCTTCCTTCCCTTGTAGTTGAGAGCACTACTCCAGCTCCAGCTGTTACTTCAGAAAGTAACAGGGGGAAGAGGTGGCCAAGCTGCATCTATCACTTTAATCAGGAAGCAAAAGTTTTCCTAGAAATCCTAAGGCCACCTGTAGCTGCACAAGAGACTAAGAGGATAAGCAATTAGCTTTTCCAGGTTCTGTAGTGGAGGCTGGTAAGGGAGAAGGGGGTTGGGAATGATTGTCAAGTTGGACACCGATATTACCTTCACAGATAATTTCTCTTTCAAAATGGGTAGTTTATATGTCAAGACATTTCTATCAATAATTTTAAGATTATAATTTGAAACTCAGTTCTGCTTTCAATCATGACATATTTTTATCAGATGCATTCCATCTATACTACTTTTTCTTGTTTTTTTCCCCCTGCGTTCTACAATGGAGCTAAGATTACTTAATCTTTCAAGAAAAAGTGGTAAAAAAAAATCAAAAGGCCAAAATCCTTTGAACTACTCTTCTACTCAGTCATTGTCCTTCCACACCAAAGAACATCTGAAAAACATCTCCACATCCTTTGGCATTTAAGAACTGATACAGCTGACCAAAGTCCATGTGGTTTGCTCTGGCTCCACTAACACTGAACACTTTTTCTTCAAAAATGGAGAATTTCCTTTGTCTTTCCATTTCATCATTTGTACCATCAAAAGGAATATCTTCTCGATGGCGAATTAAAATTCTCTTCCAGTTTAATTTTCTGAGTCTGAAAAGAAATTTTCAAAGCAAAAATTATCAAAATGTGTTGTATATTCCAAAGCACTGAAAGCAGAAGTTATAAAACAGATTTATTCTATGCCTTTTTCTAGAAGTAAAAAAGTCAACTTTTATCTCACAGGAATTTATTTTAATCAAATGTGATTCTGGTGATAATCCCATCCCTAAACTCATTTGTTACCATTATTAATGTCTCATATCAGTATATTAGAAATGTGGAAAATTGCTGAATCTCAAATTAGTGAAGGACCTTAGCAGAAACTCATGTAGGATATCAGTAGAGAAATGAGAAGACTGGCAGCAATTCCAATCCTTCCAGAAAACGCCTTGTTTCACAGGGTATACAGTTTACGACATCACTAAGATGAGGGACGAATCAAATCCATGGAAATAGATGGGATGATAGACAGAGTCCTGGGTAGAGGCTGAATTCATTCGACATTTACAGAATGTCTCCTATGTGCACTGTGGCAGGTGAGGGGGAAAATGCTTACAATATAGATTTATGCCTTATCCATTGACTTGAGACTGAATCCCCATGAAAATATTAATACAACCCCCGGGACATACTTATTTCCACATCTCCAGTACAGCCATGCATCCCTTAACGACAGGGATACAACCTGAGAAATTCGTCTTTAGGCTATTTTGTCATTGTGTGAAATTCATACAGCATACTTACACAGATCTAGATGGTATACATTTTCACATGGAAAACCCATGTGAAATGCCCCAGCACCATTACTGAATGTCAATCATTTCCTCCACTTGATCTGCAATGCCAATATCGAGTGCCATATATCAGGTTCCTATATATGCTCCATTATAATCTTACAGGACTACTGTCATATATGCAGTCCACTGTTGACCAAAACATCTCTATGCAGCACGTGACCATAACTTGTTTAGTATTAAAATTATTGACATGCTATATAAAAAATGTGAAAGCAAACCTTGACCAGAATTCTTCACAGGCACTTTGTGGGCCTTCCACACAAACAACACCAGGTTTCCCAGGCATGCTAAACCCAGACAGGGAAAGCTCCTTTGCCCACTCTAGAATACTCTTTCTTTTACATTTGTTGTAGATATGATGGCTGTAGATCCAGAGTCTGGTGAAGATGAGATCGACTGACTGGACTGTGCTTCCTGTGATGGGGGAAGATGAGACATCTTTGCTGACATAGTCAGAGGCATGTTCTCTGACCCACTCTGTGGCATTCAATATACAGACATCTCCAAGACAATTCTCTTGCAGGTATGCAGTCAGATCTGTGTTCAGCTGAGTCTGCTGGGATCTATTTAATAATACTGATCTGATGGAAAAGATATGGGAAAAAATTAAATCAATTTTCTTGGAAGAGAAAAACTCGAGAATTGCTTTTACTCTCAGATTAATTTTGACCTCTAGAGTTGGCAAGAGTTTCTGTAACATACCTGACAGTAATTTCAGGCAGAACTGCAGGGTACTTAAAGGGAAGAATACAGGCTAGAGAAAACATCACCTGATTAAAGAAAAGAAGAAGAAAAATGTCCTAAGTGCTGTTTTAAACCTTGACACGTTTCAGTTCTTCCAAAGATAAAATTGAATTACCATTGCTTCCTCAGATAGGTCCAGGTTCATATTGATAGTAAAGTAAACTTTTGAAGAGCGCCCCTCCATTGTCCTCTTTTCAATACAAGCTTTCAGTTCTGCTAAAGCCAGCTGGTCATTCACTAGGAGCTCATTCTCACCAGGGAACATACTGGTTAGCAGTTCTAACTCAGAGAGCTGGGCCTCTGCCTGCTCTATCTCAATCATTTTTGGACACCTGCAAGTTTCTAAGGAGGTAAAGAGAAGAGAGACAATTTACATATACAATCTTGAAAGAATTCAATAGATCAACATGGGTACTTAATAAAAATGTATTAGATTTCTTCATAAATTGTGAAAATTAATTAATCTCTTTCCCCATTATTCTACTTTCAGATGTAATATGCTAAGACCAAAAATGTGGGACAATCCAGTGAGAGCTATGAAACCCTAGTAACTAGGCACCAAATTCCTCTGTATCTAGAGAGTTGATCTGGCATCTCCAGCTAGCACAGTGAGTAATTTCATTGAAGTAAACCAATTATGTACTCGAAAAGCTACATCAATAATATAACCAGTAGAGAGCATATGACCTGTTAACATTAGAAACCTAGAATGAACACAATGAGTAAGAGAGTTTAGTTATGTGGATGGTTAATTTCTTTTTTGTAAGTAAATATTAATGTCTATTAGTTGTTAAGGAGAAGAATATACAGAAGGGAAAATAAAAGCGAATTATCCCATAGCTCAAGTAACCCATTAACATTAAAACAAAAAGTACAAGGTTAGAAAATTCAAATGGTAGATGAAAGTTAAAAAAGGAAGATAGTCTCCTGCTTGGGGCCTCCTCCGCTACCCACCTGAGTCCCTCATCCAAGGCTAAGAGTTTCTGGTGTTTCATATCAGAAAAAAATTTTAAGCATTATATGTATACATATATGAAAAATACATGCTGGCATAATGTGTAAACATATGGAGTGAGACATATGCAGTATACATAAAGTATATACAAAGGAGATCATATATACCCTTTTCTTCCTACTTCCTATCCCCCTCTCCACCAAGTATATTTTGGAAATCTATTCATTGTCAGCACATAGTGATCTCATTCTCATGGCTGCCTGTCATACTGAATCATATAGATACACCATAATTTATTGCACTCTTTACCTATTGATGAGCACTTAGGCTGTTTCCATATTTTTGCTAATATGAACTGTATAATGGAAATTATTTTTATGTATACAATATGGTAAACTGTAATATTGTATATTCGAGTATAAACTTGTAGAAGTGAATTGTTGGATCAACAGGTATAACATTTTAAATTTTAATAGATATTGTCAAGTTGCCTTCTAGAAAGTTGCCATAGAGAAGTTTAAAATTTGTACTTAGTCCCCTGCTCCTTTTTTAAAAAAAATTCTTAATACATTTTTAGAAGAGATTTTACCTATCTCTTCTTTTATGGATTTTATGCCCTGATAGGACTTCTCTACTCCAAGATTATTTTTAAAGTCTTTTATTTTTAACTTGGAATATTTACATTTTCGATTTCTACATTTAAATATATTCAGTCCATCTGGAATTTACTTTGGTTTAAAAGGTAGAAGTCCCCAGCTTAACTTTTTCCAGTTGGCCAGCTATTTATACCAATATACCTTATAATACATTCAAAATGCCTCCTTTAATATATATAAAATTCTCATATGTATTTTGTTACACTGATCTGTCTGCAATATCATACCCTACTACTCAACTCTTCAAATTACTGTGATGGGTTAATAAATTGCCCTTCATCTCTTCATAGCCATCACTCTAGAATTTTTAGGAGAATTCTCTGGGCTCTTTTCAGATGTTTATATTTTTCCACATAAACATTAGAATAATTTTGTCAAGTTTAGAAAACAAGAAAAATTGGTAATTGCATTGAAATTAAAGAATCATGTAGTCCATCCACTGAGTTTTTAGTTTTGGTTATTATAGTTTTCATTTCTAACATTTCCATTTGGTTTTTCTTTATATCTTCCATTTCTTTGGTGAGACTTTCTAGTTTTTCATTTGTTTCAAGTGTGTTTGTAATTGCTTACTGAAAAAATTTTTATGATAGGTATTTTGAGATCTTTGTCAGGTAACTATATTATCTCTGTCATCCTGGTGCTGGCATCTATTGATTGCTTTTTTCCATTTAGTTTGAGATCTTCCTGGTTCTTGGTATTTTAAATGATTTTTCATTAAAACCTGACATTTTTGGTATTATATTAGGAGACTCTGGATATTATTAAATTTTCTCTTTTAGCATGCTTTTCCTGATACTCCAATAGCAGGGAATGGGGGTGCTGCCTTATTACTGCCGGGTGGGGTAGAAGCCCTGGTTCCCTACTTAGTCTTTGTTGACATCTGAGGTAGCGGGGAGGGAGCTCTTCATTATTGCTAGTAGAGATGGGAGCTGTGACTCCACAGTAGGCCTCTAGTGTTAATTCCCTGGCAGTAATGCCTTGTTATCGCTCCCCAACTGGCCTCCGTTGACACCATGATGGGGGGTTGCCTTGTTAATGCCAGGCAGTGGTCAAAGTTCTGACTCTCCACTAGGGTGCCTTTTACTGCTGCATCAGGGTGGAAGTACTGGCTCCCATGTGGTCTGACATGGACCTGACATGGGTCTGACACTGACACTGTGGTGGGGTCCTTCCTTGTTAGTGTCTTTTGGGAAGGAAAGGCCTGAGTCCCTACTCAGACTTTTCTGATACCATCCTGATTAGGGGTGGGGATTGAGGTGCCTCATACAGTTCAGTGAGGATGGAATCTGGGTTCCCTTTGCTGGTGTGGGTATGGGCAGGACCACAATATTTTCTGTGGTATTTGCCTGGTATAGAGCATTTATTGTCTAAATGTTTTCTGTTTTCCTAGTCTGCCTCTTTCTTGGTCCTTTAGCTGCAGAAAGCAGACTTTTCTTAGGGCTTTTATTTATTTATTTATACTCTGCACCCTTGATGTTCCTGGCTTGCTAGTTCTTCAGTGTCAAGTCTGAGATATCTGAGGCAAAAAGTACCCAGAAAAGTCACCACCATGCCCCTCCTTCAGTCCCAAGGTCTCTAGCCAGTCTGCCCTCTTCTGTCTACCTTTGAGAGTCTTCTTGTGTTTGTTTTATGTATAGTGTTCAAAATTCTTAGTTGTACTTAGCAGAAAGAATAGAGAAAAATATGTCTATGTCTACTCCATTTTTGTCCCAAAGTGGAAATCCCTCCAATACAATATTTTAACTTAGCAATTTAGCAAAAGAAACAAAAAATAATGCCTGGTACTTGCCGTAGGGGAAAGAGTTGTTATAAGGAGAGCTGATCTAAAAGTCTCAATCATATAAAGGTGATCTAAGGAATAAATCAGACAGCATATAAACACATGTTTGTAAAGATGTTCATTGCATCATTGCTTATAAGAAAAATAGCAGACATGACTTATGGAAGATTAGCTTAGTAAATATATATCCAAAGAGTAGAATATTATGAGGTTGATAAAAATGTATTTTGATGCTGAGCATAGTGGTTCATGCCTCTCATCTCAACAGTTTGGGAGGCCAAAGCAGGAGGATCACTTGAGGCCAGGAGTTCAAGACCAGCCTGGGTAACATAGCAAAACCCCATCTCTACAAAAAAATGAAAAAAAATTAGGTGGGCATGGTGGTGAGTGCCTGTAGTCCTAGCTACTCAGGTGGGTGAGGTGGGAGGATCACTTGAGCCCAGGAGTTTGAGGTTGCAGTGAGCTATGATAATACCACAGCACTCCAGCCTAGAGCAACAAAGCAGAACCCTATCTTTATTAAAAATAAAAGAAGGTATATTGATACTGATGTTCAGGATATATGGCCACCTGAAAAAAGTAGATTGTAGAGAAATATAAATAGTATGATATTATTCTTACATGATCACATATACATGAAAATAGTCAGAAAGTGAATTCACCAATTAACAGTTGCCTAAAAGGGATTGAGAAAACAAGGAAAAGACTTTCACTTTCTAATTTGTGTGCTTTTATATTGTTTGAAGTTTTATGATTAGCATGTAGTACTTCTAAATTCAGTAGAAAAAAAAAAAAGAGCTCCATCCCATTGCTGCAAAGGAAAACTTGCCTTACCTTCTTAAAGAGATTTTCCTCTGTGAAATCAAACACAATTATTTAGGTCAGTGGTGTCTTCACGGTATTCTTTCTCATCCTCCATAAGGATTTATTGAGCAGTACTATACATGGAGCTTCATCCTTCATGCTTTCCTGTAGCTTTCTATTTAGTCTGAGGATGTATATCTAATAAGACACATAACAATGATAACAAAAAAGCTAAGTGTTAACTAACAGTAAAGGTATTATCATGGGGATTAAGCTGAGGGCATGATCAATGATGTGGGCCACTAGGAAAGATATGAGGAAGGAAGCAGGATCTGAGCTGAACTTCAAAAGAAGAGTAGAACTTAGACAAGTGGAAGAGGAGGCGTAGTGCAGAGGGCTTCTGGAAGAAATGCCTTCCAGGCAGAAAAGTGTTATAACTAGTGGTGGGGGCTGTACCCCCCTGAGCGTGAGGAAAACAGAATAGACCTGAACTTGTCCCTTCCTCACAACCCCAACTACCAAGGCCTAATTCAGGGGCTCATCATTCGTATTATTTTCTCTTGTGCTAGTTATTTTGTTTGTCCCCTAATCCCATTCTTGGTCCTTCTTTTTCCTGCCCAGGACTCTGGACAGCTGACCTCCATAGCATACAGCACTTGACTCTTCTGCCTTTCTTGTGTTGGGTTCAGGCACGAAGTAGGAGGATGGGAGGAGAAAGAGGCCAGGGTATTTCTTTACTACTACTTCCTTGCTTTGGTGGGATTCTGACAATGGCTATAATCCTTGAAGACCATAGCTTCTGTAGGCATCCTTTCCTCTCTGGTTCCAGCAGATCATGAAGACCTAGGGGTAGTAATGGTTCCTTTAAACCTGGCCACATCTTTGTAAATAATCACTTTATTAAATAGCCTCTTCAAAGTTTCAAAGGTTAGTGTGTGTCTTTTTCTTGCCAGAACCTTGACTCTTCTTACTTGGACTCTGCCTCTAATGTCTCTTCTTCAATTCACACTCTACCCTGTCATTATAGTGATCATATGTGCTGCTCTGACAGAGGTCTAACGAGGTGGGCAAGAGAGCCCCGACTGTCTATTAGGTAAAAGTTCACACAATTAGTGGTTGGTCACCAGTGTTGCAGTTTGAGAAGAAGGAGTGTGGACATGTTAAGTTCCCATGGGAAAGGGAAGTTGACCACCCTAACAGCTACTCAGTGGAGTGAATTTATCCTCAGTTTACAATCTGGCTGTTAGTTAAAACACCTGGCAGCACAAAACGCCAACACATTGAGAGTGGATCCGATTCACAAAGGCTGCCTTGGATCACCTATTATTAAGCCCTTTAGGAATATGTCTTTCCCTTTATTCAAGTCTTCATTTTATCCCATATGGTTGGATCATTTCTTTAATATCAGGAAATGGTATTTGTTCAACAATTTAGCTAGTCCACTGCATGCAATTTTTGAAAAGCAAACAAAGTTCTTCCACCTAAAACGAAATGCAAATTATCCACAGGTGACAGATCAGTAACTGCAATGGGGTCCTGCCAAAAGCACATTAAGTGTTATGGGAATGAGTAAATGTGGTGGAGTGTTGCATTCATTAGGATTAATGGAACATGAATCAGGAAAATAAGAAGCACTCTTGCACACACTGAACTGTCTCCACAGATCCACGTATAAATCAATGTTAACATTACATCATTCCTAATCCCAGTGCGTTATCAACTTATGTCCTTAAGACACTATTTACGAGGGTGTCGATGCCATGCTAGGGAAAAAAAAATCACAGAAAACATTTTGTGCTTAAATAAGCTGTTGAAATGGTGGATGACAATAAAGTTCAACAGGTTTCTTTAGGGTAACCACGGGTCCTCATTAGCCTGCCATGATCCTGGTTTAAGGCTGTCATATTATTGTCTTGACTAGCTGAGTATTTATCCTAGACAAAAGTGACCCTATTTGGACAACAGATTATACGGGTACACTTTTTATGTGTGACTTCTCAGAGTCTTGTTAGATAACCACATGCACTGTGAACTTCCAAGAGGGATGTTCAGTACGCTGAGTATCCCGAACCTATCTGACTCCAGAACATTTTTTTCCAGGCCAAATGGTATTAGCTCTCCTCTCCACAGAATAGATCAGGATTCCTTGCTTTGCCATCTAACTTAAGTAGTTTAAATATTACCATCTTCATAGAAGATGGTGGGTAGCCTTGGTAATATTTGTTTATTAATGTTTATATTTATTTTTAAAAATTTGAAGTTATACTTTTCAAATAACTGTTAGAGCTGCAAATATTCCTCCCTCCTTGAATCACAATGTTTTCTTTACTAACCATTGACTTCATATAATTTTACATCCTACTATTTTCACTTGATATCATAATTTAAATATTGGCTGTTATTTTTTAAAAAATCCTCATAAATATTTAAAATTCCTGGACTTAGAATTTCATAAACATCTTTTTTAGTTCGTTTTGCAGTTGAGAAATATAGGGAACAACTCATTAGGTAATTGTTAAAGGATGTGAATTTACTTTGTTTTTTATTGCAGTAGTTTAAAGTACGGACTCTGTTACCAGATTGCCAAGGTGCAGCTCCTGAGTGCCACTTACCAACTGTGTGACCTTAGGTAAGTGGCTTAATTTATCTATGCCTCAGTCTCCCCATCTTCAAAATGGGAATGAGAGGGTTGCTGTGAGGATTAAATGAGAATGTGTGGAAATCCCTGGCAACAGAGTGGTATATGAGTGCCTTCTGTTTTTATTATTATTATTATTGTTGTTGTTAGTCATTCATTCAACAAATGTTTCTTAAGCACACCCAACATACCCAAGCATTTTCTTTGGCACTAAGAATAAAACAATGAATGAAAGTAACAAAAAAAAATCTCTGCTGTAATAGAGGTTTAATCTAGTGGGGGGAAACCATGAAATCAAAATACAAATATATACACCCAGTGGATAACTGTTATGAAGAAACCTGAAGGATAAGGAGCAACAGTGGGGCAGTAGGAAGTTAGATTGTAAACAGGGATCAGCAAAGGCTTCTCTTCTAAGGTAACTGTGAGGAAGAGACTTAAAAGAACTGAAGAAGGAAGCTGTGGGTTTACCTGGGCCAAGAATGTTCCAAGCAAAGGGGACAGCATGTTCAGGGTGCCAGATGAGCTGGCTAGAGCAGAGTGAGCTGGGAACGGGCTTATAGAAGAGGAGGTTAGTGAGGAAATGTGGGGCCATTTATCTTGGGTCTTGTAAGGCATGGCCAGGACTTTGGATTTTATCCTGACAGATATGGAAGGACAGGAGGGTTTGGACTTATGAAGAGGCCCACACTTGCTGCCAGGAAGGGTACTGTAGCAGAAAGCAGGGAGACCAGATAAGCACTGCAATGATTTGAAGAGAGATGATGGTGGCTTGCATAAGGGTTGCAGTGGTCAATGTGGTGAGCAATGTTCAGGCTCTGGACAGAGAGAGTAGAGCCAACAAGGTTTACTGATGAATTATATGAGATATGTAAGAATGACTCCTGGGTTTTAAGATACTGAAAGAATGGATTTGCCATTTATTTTGATGGGGAATATTGTGGCAATCTGAAGCTTGGTTTTAGACACATTAAGTAATTGTTAGGTTTGTTCCAGGTGGGAACCCGAAAAGTATCCATAGGACAGAATGTGGTTAATGCAAAACTTAGGCTTGTAAAACAATAGCCACAGGAGTCTGGAGAATCCCCAGATGTTGTAAATCTAACAGACAACTACAGCCAGCATTGCTGTCCACCCTCCACCCCCATAAGGATGAAGTTTATCCCTCCCTCTCTCTCCTGATAAGGAGGCAGCCGGAGGTGAAGGATGGATATGACTGGGGCAGGGGTCCTAGGAGCTGGTTGTTCGAAAAGAATTAATTACAAGCAGTTGTTCTGGCCCACGTACTTACTCCCCCTCCCTCCAGAAACCCTCTATAAAACCCAAGGCTCTCCCTTTTTCTTTTGTGGACGCTTTTTCACCTCCACCCATCTGCACCCAGATGCTCAAAAAAAAAAAAAAAAAAACACACACACACAGCAATTTGCTACACATGAGGCTTCCTGTCTCTTTCTCTCAGCTCCAGACCTAACAGTAATGACGACACCTATTAAGTAGAGATGTCCAGCGAGCAGTTAGATATACCATTATGGAGTGTAAGAGATCTAGCTGGAGATATAATTTTGTTTGTCATCAACACTTATTGAAAGCTATGTATTTGTTTAAAGTCACCCAGGGATTGAGTGAAGTTGGGAGGGAGTCCTGCTGAGTGTGGGGTCTGGAAGATGAAATGGAACTACCAAAGACGTGCGGGATGGAGGGACATTTGAACAGACAACTACGGGAGTCGTGTTGTTATAAGTCACTTATTTGCCAAATTATTTTCGTTGATGAGATTTCGGCCCACAAAAAGACCCTCAAGAGAATTTTCTGACTCAAGATTTCAGAGAATGCTGTATCAACTTTGACTGAAACTTGAGATTCCTCAGTGAAATAATTCCTTTTCCTATTTTATTTTTTTAAAGAGCTGCCATGGTGCTGGAGGGGCAGGTCCCCAGGTCCCCGGCGCGCAGGTGTTTTCCACCTAACACCTGATTGGGCCTCAGCGGGAAGTCCCAGCGGCCAAAGTGGGCGGGGCAACGCCGGGTCAGCTCTCACCAATCAGCGGATGTGTAGCGGGAGGGAAGGCGGTGCCGCCACCTCGGCAAGTTCCGGGCAGGTGGTACCGGTCGCCACAGCGTGGGAAAATCCTAGTCTCGTTTACCCCTGGTACCAGTAGTTGGAAGACTCACCTCGAGCTGTGTCCCGCTCGCTGCTGTAACCCCTGGTTTCTTGGCTGCACAGACAACTCAATTTTCCTAGGGAAAGAGCCTCAAAATTCCAGGATCCGGCGGCCCGAAGCTTGCAAACCGCCGCGCGGGGCGGGCTAGGGGAACTGAGATAGCGCACTCCCGGGAAACGCATGCGCGCGCGAGCCTGCGGGGCCCGGAAGTCAGAGCAGCCCCGACCTGTAGGCCTGGGGATGCGGTGGTGTGCTTTCCTCCCGATTTGGAGCGACCGAGCGAATTCTTTGGTCCCGCTAGTTGCTTCTCAGTCGCAGAGTTTTCATTCTTACACCTTTCCATTCCAACTCCATCGTCATTTCTCAGCTGCTGCCACTGTCAGAGTATAGCGGTCACTGTTCCGGGACAAGGATTGGTCCATTAAAGTGACGCTCCTCAAACTCGGACATGCGTAGGAACCATTCGGAGATCCCATTGAAATGCAGATCAGGATTCGGTAGGTAGGGGTGGGGTCCCAGATTCTGCAGTTTTAATATCTTCCCATACAATGATGATCTTCCTTGTCTCTAATCCGTGGCGTTGGAGGGCATTAGGGACATGTGAGCGTAAATGGATGGTGGCCTTGGCGGCCTTAGGTGTTGCCCGATAACCAACGTGGGATTAACTGTGTGAATGCAATGATTTATCTCTGGTAATAAAAGGGCAGTTTGAAGGAAATTCCAACACGAAAGTAATTAGAAATGTTTTTCTTCCCAATCCAACTATATGAATACATTTTTCTTTGTGTCATATGTTCATTTTAGTAATGTCATACGATTTGTAAATACTGACGTTCACTGATATTAGATATCGTCACTGTGAACTTTCAAAAAAATTGATAACAGTACACAGGTCTTCATAGATGCATCTTCTACTTGGTGTTTCATGAGCATTTTTAAAGTCATATCATTTACTTCTTTTTCCTCCAATTTTTCTGAAGAATTTCAAGCATAAAGCAAAGTTGAGAGAATTTACAGTGAAGCAGTGGAGCAGTTCTGAAGGAAAGAAGAAGGAAGGATTTCCCCCTTCTCCATTTTGCAATGTCCAAAGACATTTTGGGTTGTCAAAACTGGAAGGATGCTACTGGCATTAAGTAGGTAGAGTCCAGGAAGGCTTCTCAACTCCTGCAATGACAGGATATCCCCCTACAACAAAGAATTTGCTGTTTCAAAATGTTGATAGTGTTGAGGTTAAGAAGTGCTGATCTAGAGAATATCATAACATTTTACCAGCTTTATCACATATATGACCAATCTTTTTTGATATATTTCAAAGTAAATTGCAGACATTAGTACAGTGCTCCCTAAGTACATCATCATGCATATCATTGCAGTTCCAATTAAGTTTTTTTGAGATAAAAATAAATTGCATATCTTAAATATACATTTGAGTTTTAACAAATGCATACACCTATGTAACTCAAATCCTACTAAGATATAGAACATTACCATCACCCCACAAAGTTCCTTCATCTTCCTTTTTAGTCAGTCCCCACCCAATCCCCCCCCCCAAGAGGCAACCACTGTTCTGATTTTTTCTCACCATAATTAGTTTTGCCTGCTCTAGAACTTCATATGGTTGGGTTCATACAGCAGGTAATTTTGTGTAAGGCTTCTTTCACTCACTATAATATTTAAAAGATTCATCTATGTTATTGTGTGTATCAGTTTCTTTTGATTGCTTAGTAGTATTCCATAGTATTAATATACCACTTTTCCATTCTTATTTTGATGGAAACCTGGGCTGTTTCCAGTTTGACTATTATGAATAAAGCTGCTGTGAACATTCTTGTAAAGTATTTCATTTCTAATGACTATATTTCTTCAGTAAACATTTATTAAGCACTTCCTGTGTTCCAGGCACTTCTAGGTACTGGAGTTATAGCCATGAACAAGACAAATATGTCCTATGTCTCAAAGAGCTTACATTTGCATATTTTTGTGTATGTATGAGGAGGGAAAATACATAGGTAAAAATGAAATAAAAATACCAGATAGTGATAATTGCTGGGCAGAGAAGTAAAATAAGGCGATGTGAGTAATCAGATGATTGTTACCTAGATTGCTCTGCAAATACCTTTGCGAGGAAGTGACTTTTAAGGTGCGAACAGAATGAGAATAAGATACCGACCACGGACCATCCGGGGAAGAGTATTCCAGTCAGAGGAAGTAGGAAGCACCACGACCTAAAGGCTCTGTTTTAGAATAGGGAGCAAAACCAAACAAAAACAAAAAGGGCCTGTGTGGCTGGAGCTCAGAGAAGAAAGTTTTCAATTATCTCAGCAGTAAAGGGCAGGAGAGCCAGTTTCCCCCAGATTTAACCAATTGTTACTCTGACCAATTTGGTGGGTTAGTATGCCACTATATTAATCTACTTTTATCTGATTACTAGTAAGGATGAACATTTCTTCATTTATTTGATGATCAGTTGTTCTTTTATGATGAATTACCTGTTTACATCCCTTGCCTGTTTTTCTACTGAGACCTGATTTTTTTTTTCATAGCGATTACTGTGCCTTCTCTATTAAATTAAAACTTTAGGGCAGAGAGATCCACGTGCAATTCATTTCAGAGAGGGCTTGGCACAAAGTGAGCACTTAAGTATTTTCAACGAATAAACAAATGTTTGAAAAGTTTACCTCCTGCAATTTCTCTTTAATACCATCTTTCAGTTCTGCTTTAAAATTCACTCTCGAATTTTACCTGTTTATTCTGATGTGGCGCAGTAAGGTTAATTCAAGAAAATTTACGTAGTCAAGTATAGAAGTTGACAGGATTAGGGGAACTGAGAGAAATGTAAATGTTTCCCCTCTTAGCCAGACTTCATATGTAACGTGCTTAAGAAAGGTAACCATCCTGGAGACTCAAAGGCTCAGACCACCACGAGGTACCCACATTTTAGAAGTATTTAAATAACTTAATAGTTACACCTGAGCTGGAGAAGTCTTTGACAGCCAAACACCTTCACGCGGTAGTTGCGCCCGGACTTCCGGGGCGGGCAGTGCGCAGGCGCAGATTAACAAACGCGGAGCTGAGGGACCCTGGGGCCGAGCCATTTCCCATAATACCGCGTCCCGGAAGTTGTTGCTTTCTAGGGGTCACTCTGGCTTCAGTTCTGACGCTCTCTATTCGTCACCGCGAGGAAGACGGAGCTGGCTGCCCAGCCCAAAGGCCCATTAGGGGTGATGCAGTTATGGGCGCTGTCGCCGTGGGTGAGTTCTGGCCCCACTGACTCAGAGTCACCAATCGCCTGACTTCCTGTGCTCGGAGAGCCCGAATTTTCCGCCCCAACCTCGTTCTCGAAGGCCCTTCTTGAGCATGTTACCCGGCTCCTTCCTGGTACTGCGTTCTCATTGGCTGTATGTCTTGTCAATTCCAGGAGCTGGCCAATGAATTGCCGGTGTTGGCGCCCTTCTCGACCCCGTAGACTCCGAGGATCCCCCTTGGGTGCCGAGCAGTTGGAAGGGGTGGGGAGGGGAGGAGAGGTGAGATGTGGCAGGCGACAAGCAAGTGGTGGGTGGTGCGCGGCAGGGAGCACCCTACGAGTTGGGGCTGGGTTTGCAGCCGCGTCCATACGGTTGTTTGGAAAAGCAGGATCTGTCACCTGTCCGAATGGATGCTCTTAGGAGAGGACCAGTCTATGCAAAACTTGAGACTTGCTGACAAAGTTTCCCACACGTTTACGTTTTTAATGGAACCGAATAGGCAGGGGAAGACCGGGAGAGCAGAGAGAGAAGGGAATTGGATTAATGTGAAAGCTGGCAAGACTGGCTTTGATTTAAATTTTGTGTGGAGTCCTGCAAAGAGTAATTTGACTGAGACGCTAATTCTCATCCGAAGACTCTACCTGAAGAATCCTATAAACTGATGTTTCATAGCTGATGGCAATCACAGTTCTCTTCTTATGACTCATTAGTTACTTTATAGTTGTCAAAAATTTACTGGAGCTCTTTCCACAGCATTGGAATGACCTACTATGTTCTCAGTCTGCAGCAATTACAATTCGTCTTTCAAGTTTTTCTTTGGCGTCTGATCTATTGCAATCCCCAAACCAGATTTACTAGTGCTGTCTTCACTACTGCAGACTTCTGACTGCTTCATTCTTCATCCTTTTTTTCACCAGAACCTGTCTGCTTCATTCTTATGCACCTACCTTTGCACCTTGTAATCATCCTTTATGCCTCAGGTACTGTTCTATTTTTCTATTTCAACGCAAGAAGTATTTCTCGACCTACTGTGTACTAACGCTATGCTAGATGCTATAGGCAATTCAGAAGCTATGCCTAAAACCATTTCTTTCTCCAGAACTTCAGATTCCGGATAGAGAAATAACATATGTCCAGATTAAAGGTTTAAGAAGCAATTCACTGTAGTATCTGATAAAGGGACAGGATAAATAGTGCACGCTATAAGCACTGGGGAAGTTCAGTGGAGAGGTTTATTTAATGTAGCATGGTTGCCTAAGTCTTCATTGAAATGGAGAGCTTGGAGGATTGGTAAGATTTGGATAGGTGTAGAGAACATTGCAGCTAGAAATCAAAGGCACCTAGAGAGGGGCAAAGTGTTGTGGAGTGGAGCGTACTGAGGAGATGAATTTGATTTGGTGGGGAAGGAGGGGTGGTCTTGGAACCCAAAGGTGTGCGTTTTTAGTGTTGTTGTGAAAATCAGATGCAATAATGTTTGTGAAAGTGCTTTGAAAAGCAAAAGCACCATACAATTATAACTTCCGTGGGTTTTTTGTTGTTGTTGAGAAGTAATGAGTGTCAGGATCACCAGAGAATTGGGACCAAATTATAAAGGCCCATGAGTGCAAAGTTCAGGAGTGTGTACTAGGAAACTATTAATATTAAATGCTTTCAATCAAGAGTGATGTGACAAAAATGGCATTATTGAAATGTTGCACAGATTAGAGGGAGTTGGATTGGAGGCAAGAAATCATGGTTTTTATTTTCTTTCTAAAATCTACAATTCTAGATAAGTTATGTTAAATGTTATTTGTAGAGTGGGGGAAAATGCATAAAATTTACTTCATTTTATATATATCCATATACTTCATGTTCCTTTGTTGTTCATTCATTTTTTTGGTAAACATTTTACCAAATTTACCTTCAATTACACTAATCCATCAAGAACTATTATAAAAGAAGAATATGTCTAAGATTCTAAGGCAGGGCAGTGATGACAGCTAACTATCAGAATTAGCTGGAAATATTTTCAAAATATGTATTCCAGGCCCTACTTTCCACTTACTGAATCAGAATTTTAATAAGCATCTCAGGTAAAATAAGTATTATAGTCATTTAAGAGATTTGACATTAATGAGTTATCCTAATGCATGTAAAATACAACTTTTCAAAATCGTTATTATTTAAAGTTAAGTATACCTGTATATATTTTCAGTACTCTTCATGTTTTCTGATTTTGAATTGTTGACTAAAAAGATGAAGATTTGATGTGCAGCTAGATTTGTTATAGCCTTCCAGACTGCTTTTGGCAATACTATAATGTAAGTAGTTGAGAATGCAGTTGTAATCAGTTCTCATTTAGCTAATACTCATGGGAAATCCTGGCATGGAAAATGCAGAACATTGTATCACTTTTTATATTTGGCTTTAAAATTATTTTGCAAATTTTCTAATTCCCTTTAGGATGTTGTTTTCAGAACTATTTTAAATTTTTCTTAGAGAAATTATCAATTTAATTTGCATAGACTACAGAGCTAAGAAAGGTAGCTTAGAAAGAAAGGAAATCAGTCTTTGTTATAAATGTGCTACCACTATGCCATATTTATGTAGTGAGGTGTCAAATTCTTAGTAGTGTCAAGTTCTGAGACCTTTCAAGATCTGTGTAAGACGACCAAGGTTTGCTCCCGACCTTTGCATTTATTGAAAAACCTTTTAACCTTGCGAAGAATCAGTTTCCCAAGCTATGAAAAACAGAAACAATACATCTATCTAATTCAGAGTCCTTATTGAAAATTCAATGATATATGTGAATGGTCTTTGTAAATTATAAAGTGTAATAAACATGCAAAATATTTTATGTGGCTTAGTTATATTGCTATCTCCTAAAGAAATATAAAACATACCTTTTTTTTGGTTAAGCTAACTTTATCTTGTTTTTTAGATTGTTATTTTGTGTCAATAAGTAATCCATAAAGTGCCACCATGGGAAAGAAACGGACAAAGGGAAAAACTGTTCCAATTGATGATTCCTCTGAATCTTTAGGTATATTTCATTAATTGAGTCTTTTTTTTAAATTTATTTTTAATTAATTAATTAATTTTTTAAGTTCGGGTCAGACGGGTAATGTGCCGATGTCATAACAAGGTTTGAGGGAGGCACATCTCACACATGCGAATGAAGACCCAATCATCATGCTTATGAACTGCAAAAGGATCTCGTTAATTGAATCTTTAGTGTTAATATCCCTAAATGGGTATATATTTAAAGTATAAAAATGGGAACAAAGTAAATATTATTGTTATATAATCTACATTTTAATGTAATGTTTATATCTACGTATCACTTAATAGTCTTCTACAGCATTTTTAATGGCATATTTTTCCATTGATATAATGGACCATGGGTGCATGTTTCATAATTTATTTAGCTAGTCCCCGACTGTTAGAGATTTAGGTAATCTTTAACTTTTTAGTATTATGAATGGAGCAATAGTAAAAACATCTTTGCAGCTAAGTCTCTGTGCATATCCAGATATTTTCTTAGTACAGATCCTAGTAGAATTGCTGAATTGAAGAGTATAAATATTTTCAAGGTTGTTTTGATTCTTTTGCTAAATTCCCATCTAGAAATGGTTTGCTAATTTACAGGCCCCCTCATAGCATAATAAAGTGCCCATGTCCCTGGACCTTTATCAATACTGGTTAGTATTATTTGTAAATTCTGTGCTGATTTGAAAGTTGATACCTTCTTTTTTTTAGTTTGTATTTCTTTGACTACTACTGGGATTCAGTAGTTTTTCCACATGATCTTATTTGCATTTATATTTCTTCTCTTGGTACAAGTTCATTGGACATAAAGCTAATTGTGACACTTGACTAGTTTCTAAATCTCCTGTGTCCCTGAAACAACTCAGGCTCTTTAGAGTGGTTTACAAAGCCTTTTACTTATCTGTCCGAAACAGAGTTTTTAGTCTCAGGTCCAGCTGCTCGTTTTTACCCATTGTATGACTCTGCCATTTGCGGAGGCAGCATGCACTTCTGCATACCTTTGTTCGTGGGATCGGAGATTGCCCTTTACTCCCTAAGGTCATGGTTTAGAATGTGAGCTATGAAGTCAGAAAGACTTGAGTCCAGATTCTGGCATAGCCACTCTGTAGTTATGTGACCTTAGGCACTAAATCTTATTTTTTTCATTTGTCAGTGGGACTAATAGTGTCTTCCTTCTAGGGTGATTGAGAGTTAAATGAGCTAATGTATGCAAAACATTTAGCAAGGCTCATAGGAAGTATTTAATCAATATCAGAAATTTGTATTACTATTAATATCTTCCAGGACTGTACAGATGTTACCTCACCTGTGAAACTTTTGGTGACTTCAGCCTTCTCTTCCTGTGCTGCTACAGCATGTTTTAGAGATTCTTATACCTTAATTTATTAACTACCTCCTACCAGAATGTGAGCTACTCAAAAGAGAAGAGCTGTGACTTGGTCAGTTTAGGTTCCTGGACATGTAGCACAGTGCCTGGCCTGTAGTAGGTGTATTGTTGACTGAATGAAGAAACTTCTCTACAAACCTTTAAAGATAAAGAGAATCATAAATGTGATAAAGGGCCTTAATTTAAAGGAAATAGCCAAATAAATTGAAGTGAATTTGTAGGGGTGTTAGTGATTATATTTAGGACTTCAAAAAAGCAAAATTTCAAATTTGTATAAAATCTCTTACATATTTATCTCATAATATTCAAATATCAAATAAAATTTTATGTTTTCAGATTATTTAACAGTTTCTTTATAGAGTACAGTTGACCCTTGAACAATGTAGGCGTTAGAAGTGCTGAACCCTCGCGCAGTCAAAAATCTGCGTATAACTTTGACTTCCCCAAAACTTAACTATTAATAGCCTACCATTGACTGGAAGCCTTATTGAAAAAATAAACAGTCAATGAAGACATATTTTGTATGTTATATGTATTATACACTATATTCTTACAATAAGGTAAGATAGAGAAAATGTTATTAAGGAAATCATAAGGAAGAGAAATTGTATTTACTATTCATTGAATGGAAGTAGATCGCCATAAAGGTCTTCATTCTTGTTTTCTTGTTGAGTAGGCTGAGGCGGGAGAGGAAGTGGAGGGATTGGTCTTGCTGTCTCAAGGGGTGGCAGAGGAGAAAGAAAATCTACAAATAAGTATACCTGAGTTGTTCAACCTCGTGTTGTTCAAGGGCCAACTATAAATTCATTTTTGAAGTTTGAATGAAGGGAAAGTTTTGAGATTAACTGAAGAAAGGTATTTTTGACTTCATATATGCTTTATTACTTATTTTAATAGAACCTATGTGCAGACACATTAGAAAAGGATTGGAACAAGGTAATTTGAAAAAGGCTTTAGTGAATGTGGAATGGAATATTTGCCAAGACTGTAAGACGGACAATAAAGTAAAAGATAAGTCTGAAGAAGAAACAGAAGAAAACCCGTCAGTTTGGCTATGTCTTAAATGTGGCCATCAGGTACGCTTACATTTTTATCAATATGGGATTTTAGAAAACTCTTCGAACTTGTTTTAGAAGATATTGCCTAAAAGTAAAATATGGGTAAATATCAGCTGGCATAGGTCATGTTCTCTGGGGAACTGATTCTGAGACTGAGATTTGTGCGTAGGTGGTTTACGGGGAGTGTTCTCAGGTACCACACTAGTAAGGGAGTGAGGGAAGCAAGATTAGGCAGAGGGAGAAGTTGAATGAAGAGGCAGTTGCAATAGGGTCTCAGCCGATCCCACAGTGAACTCTTGCCTGAATTGAGGCAAGGGGTCAGGCCTTTCTGCCTGTAGACCAGTCATTGGCTATGGCCTGCCCCTGGAGTGAGCGGAGTAACCTTGGGCAAGGCAGCTCCCGTTGTTGAGGATAATTCCTGGGGATAGACGGACTGGGCTATGAGCTCTTAGCAGGCCTCACTCCCGGCAGCTGGGGGAATGAGTGCCTTGGTGGTAAGGGGTGTGTGAGGGTATCTGGCTAGCACATCACAGTGTCTCCTACACCAGCTCACAGATATTACCATGTACTAAAAGTCAGGGCCTCTCAGTCACCCTTAGTGTTGGCAAGTTAAGTTTATATGTTAGGAAACTGGGCTACCAGGCAGTTTTGTCATGAGGCTTCAAGATAAGGCATACAGCTCATTTTTTTTTTTCACATTTTTTTTAAGTTGAAAATTTTACTGAGATAATTATAGATTCACATGCAGTTCTAGGAAACGAAATGGAGATGTCTTTGTATACCCTTTGCCCAGTTTCCCCCAGTGGTAACATTTTATAAAATTAGTATATCACAACCAGGATATCAACATTGGTGCAATCCACCAATCCCAATCAGATCTCCCCAGTTTTATTCTCTTCATTTTTGTGTGTATGTGAGTGTTATGTTCTGTACGCTTTTGTCACCTGTGTAGATTTGTGTATCTACCATCACAGTCAAGGTACCGAAAAGTTCCAGCATCACCTGGATCTCTTATGTTGTTGCCCATTTATAGTCATACCCACTTCCCTACTGCCACCCGTCTCCCCAGTCCCTGGCAACCACTAATCTATTCTCTATCCTAAAATTTTGTCATTTCATTTCCAGTTGGACGCTGGAGATGAAGAAAGAAGAAAGTAGTCTTAAAAGTAAAGAAAAGTAAAGATAAAAAATAAAATTTTGTCATTTCAAAAATGTTATATACACGGACTAATACAGTCTGCAACATTTTGGGATTGGCTTTGTTTTTGAGACAGGGTCTCACTATGTCTGCTGGGCTAGAGTGCAGTAGCATCATCATAGCTCACTGCAATCTCAGACTCCAGGGCTCAAGTGATCCTTCTGCCTCAGCTTTCCAAGTAGCTGGGACTACAGGCACACACCACCATGCCTGGCTAATTTTTTCTATTTTTGGTAGAAATGGGATCTTGTTCTTGTTCAGGCTATCCTCAAACTCCTGGCCTCAAGCGATTCTCCAGCCTCAGCCTCCCAAAGTGCTAGGATTACAGGTGTGAGCCACCGCATCCAGCCAGGATAGGCTTTTTTCACTCAACACAATAAGCTGAAGATTAATCTAAGTTGTGTATATCAAATCTGTTCTTTTTTACTGCTGAGCAGTATTTTATGGTATACACGTACCACGGCTTGTTTTACTATTTGCCTGTTGAAGGAAATCTGGGCTTATTTTACTGTTTGCCTGTTGAAGGATATCTGGGCTGATTTCATTTTTTAACAATAACAATAAAGCTGCTATGCATATTTGTGTACAGGTTTTTGTGTCAACTTAGATTTCATTTCTCTAGGATAAATGTACGAGTGCAATTGCTGGGTCCTATGGTGTAATAATTGAATGGTTACTTTTTTAAGAAACTGGTAAACTATTTTTCAGAGGGGTTGTACTTTTTATAGTCTTATCAGCAATGTGTAAGTGATCCACTCTCTACATTTTTGATGGCATTTAGTATTGTCACAATTTTTTATTTTAGCCATTGCAATAGATGTACAGTGATGTATCATTGTAGTCAATTAAAAAAACTTTGAAAAGAATATCATTTATGTGTTTTTGAGAGGTTTTAATTGTAACCTCTTAAGTATACATGGCAAGCATGACTATATTTTGCTTTTTCAATTTTTCAGAATATATTTTCTATTATAAATTTTATTTTGCTGTCTTTAATTCATAAAAGTAAGACAGTGTCAATATTAACTGTAGTTTTTTCCCCACTAGTTATCTTTTGCACTGTTTGCTAGTGATTCTTAAATATTGTCTCAAGACATCATATTCTTATGTTTCAGATGATCTCAAATGGTGTTATAATTTTCAAAATTAATATCAAATTTTAATTTATTTTGGAATTAAATGTTGACTGTGATAAATTAAACCAATAGTGTTTGATATTATAGCTAAAGAATTAGAAGCCACCGATACATATTTCTCTTCCAGAGTATATATTTAACTGCAATAGAAACAGAACCAATTATTGTAGTGCAGTCCAAGAGTTGGTAGCTTGCTTCAGATAGGTACATGGTGAAGATGTGTTTCTTAGCAGTGATCTAACCAGCTGGGGGTAGAAAATCTGGTTGTGTCCTTTTGTGCATAAGCCTATGCATCTTTTAGATGACAGTCTCCCATTTACTTGTTCGATTAGTTCTTATTGGCCACTCTTACGTGCTAGATTTTTTGGTAATAGAAAGATTAATTGTATTAATTTGAGCCTTTGTAGTCTGGGGAGAAAAGTTATAAAAAAAATTAAGTGCAAGGTAGAAAATAAAGAATGCCACAGGGAATTTATACCATGTTTTATAGGAGATTGTTTATAGGAAGAATCCAGTATTTTCTCATCTGGGAGGATAGGCATTGGCTTCTGAGAGGAGGTGACTTTTGCGCAAGATTCTGAAGAGTGGGTGGGATTTGGTAAGGTGGTAGTGATGGTAAAGGATTCCAGGATAAATAGAGTAAGAAGAACAAAATTGTATAAAGCACTGTTTTTAGCTGGAAGTTGGTACGTGAATAGAATATGGTAGTTAATGCCGGAAAGGTAGCTTGGGGTCCAAGGGCGTCAGGTTTGTTCATTAGGAGTTTAAGAGAGCAGTTAATAATTTTTGAATTGTGTATGAACAGAACTTTGTTTTAGGAACATTAAACTGAAAGAACATGTGTGTGAAGACGGAGGCTGAAGTTAGGGGAATTTTTAGGAGGTTCTTAAGGACTCTAAACCAGACCTAATGAGTAATTGCAATAGTGTGCTTTAAATAGTGTGGAAAGTTGGAGAGGAAGAGTACTTTTAGTGCATGGTTTTTAAAGTACTTTCTTCCTTAAATGTCCTTCATTGCTTATAGATATTTAAGTTTTAACAAAATCCAGAATCTACTCTAAAACATTTTATTCTCGAAATTGTAAGAATGGCAGAATTTCTTTAGCCACTTCCTGTTCACGATAGATTTTGAATTCTCTTCTCCTTTGATAAATTTTTGTGACTTTGAGGTTTATGATTTTGATTTTTTAGGGCTGTGGCAGAAATTCTCAGGAGCAGCATGCCTTGAAGCACTATATGACACCAAGATCTGAACCTCACTGTTTGGTTCTTAATTTGGACAACTGGAGTGTATGGTAAGCTTCAATTCCTGTGTCTGTTGGATAGAAATTATTTGAAATATTGGAGAATAGAAGTGTTTGAAATGTTTACAAAGCAAGAAACTTAAAATTTTTTAAATATTTGTTTAAATATCAATCTCAGAAGGCTAGAGAATGTGGTGTTATGAGAAGCTTTTGCTTATTGCACAAACACAAAAATTATAGCATGTAGGAGACTTAAGAATCTTCACCCTTCTTTCTTGCTCGTGATATTATAAGGCACATGGTGGAGATTAGGATACTAAGAACAAATTTCAGATGCATAAGAATATAATAAAATTTTAGCCATGAATTTGCGTGAAAGTAAATGTCAGGCTGGTATGTTGTATTTGCTAATTTTAATATCATTAAAACCAATTTTTATGTCATTAAAAATCATTTTTCACAATAGTTTTCACTGAACATCATCTACCACTTGTAAAATTTGTTAATTTTGTTGGTGTAGGTCTATATTCAGAAGTATGTGTGTAGAAAAAACTTTTGATTTTAATGTATAACCAGCCTAGTAAAATGTTTGGAGTTTTTCACAGCACTATTTAAATGTATAATAGCTATAATTCTGGCTAACTTTGCTAATAATAAACCAGAGTTAATATGCATAGTCTTCTTTAAGAAAACATAGAATTTTTACTTTCAGTCTCTATAATAGAATAATTTGGCAGTTACACACTTTGGGTTTCAGAAATCATAATTTATCTCCCCATTTTTAATTGTCCGTTTGTCATTTTTCTTCTCTGTGACCTTTTGGGACATAGGTGTTACATATGTGATGATGAGGTCCAGTATTGTAGTTCAAACCGATTGGGTCAAGTGGTTGACTATGTTAGAAAGCAAGCCAGTATTACAACTCCAAAACCAGGTAAAGCAATTTCTTTATTATAACATAAATCACTATAATGTTGATTTATGTATCTGCTGATATTTAAATTTATTTGTTATGCTACCTAGCCTTACATACAGCTGAATAACATTAGTGACAGTTGATTTCAAACTATGAAACTCTTTTTGGTTTAATTCTAAGGTGTTAGAATGAGAAGGGATGCGAGAAATGATCTTGTCAGATGTGGTGAAGGGTCTGCACTGAGGTAACGGGCAATAGGCCTGTTCCCATGACCCTGGCCTGGACTTAACTGTAGATCTGCCTTCCACTGCGTTTACTGTGGTACATTTTCTAACAGCAAGATTTTAGTCTGTCTGCTGGGATGATATAAAAGTAAAGTCTTTGTAACTCCTTCTAATGGTCAGATACTTCTTAGGTTCTGTCTTTCCACGCACAATTAAATTAATTGGTTGGCATATAGCATTTGCTTTAAGTTTTTTCTTTAAATCTTACCATCACACATACCTTTGTCAGAGCCAGAACTGTTTTTTACTTCAGGATTGGTTTTTGACCCACAGAATTCATTTGAAAATTTATTACATGTCCATGTTCTGTACTTGATTGTTTTCTACTCTAATTTCACAAGGTAAGATATGCTCATTTGTAAAGAATTTTTGTGTAGTAAAAAGGGGACGATTTATACTGAAACATATACTGTTTGGTTTCACTTGGACTAATGCTTATATCAGTTCTGAATATTTTTTGTTTATTGGCTGTTCTTTCTTTTGATGGTAATTTGCCTATATTTGTTAGGTAACATTTTAAAATCCAATAGGTGGCAAATAATTATATTAGATAAAAATCACAAATTCTAGTACTCTGTCCCAAGTATAACTTTGCATTTGGTATGGCTGTATTACACATTTTGTTAAATCTTTTCTTCTTTCTTAAAGCAGAAAAAGATAATGGGAACATTGAACTGGAAAATAAAAAATTAGAAAAAGAGAGTAAAAATGAACAAGAGAGAGAAAAAAAGGAAAACATGGCTAAAGAACATCCTCCCATGAATTCTACTTCTCAAATAAGTGTGAAAGGACTCAGTAATTTGGGAAATACATGTTTCTTCAATGCAGTTATGCAGGTGCCAGTGTCAATTTTCCCTCCTTTAAAAAACTTAGCCTTTTCCTCATAGGATCTGTTACTTAGAGTATTGAGTTTTTCCCCCAAGTAGCTTATTTCTATATATTAAAAAAACTGAAAGAAATGTTATTGCATGGCAGTAAGACGTTGGTAAGCTCTGGGGTACAATGGAGTCTGAAACAAACATGGCTCCTGCCTTCCTGGAGCTTGCACTGGGGTGGGGGAAGCACAGGATAATCTAGTACAGAAACAAATACGTAGCAACAAGTGGTGGTAAGTGGTGGGGGGCGGGTAGGGGTAACTAGTTCCGATTGGGTGGTGGGAGAATGCCCCTCTGAGGTGATGAATAAGCTCAGAACTGAAGTATTCATGAGCTTAATAAGAGTAGGGAGAGGAACATGGCTGTGACTTTTCATTTCCCAAGTATAGGTACAATAAAGATTTATTTCAGTGTTGGTTGTGCTTTTCTATTTTGATAAAATAGACACTTAAGAAATATTTGAATGAATTGATTTGCTTTTAAATAATTTTCCTTTTCATCCTATATTTCAGAATTTGTCACAAACACCAGTTCTTAGAGAACTACTAAAAGAAGTGAAAATGTCTGGAACAATTGTAAAAATTGAACCACCTGATTTGGCACTAACGGTATGTTCTTTAAAGTTTTCTTTTAAAATTAGTAACTTTCCTCTTGTGAATATGCATATTGTAAATTATTTTAAGGAACTGACACTTATTTCCAACTTTTTGTTTGATTTTGGTTTATTTTAGGCTGCCAAATTAAACATTTTCAGGCTAATAGAAATTGTAAGGAGCTCTTACATTTGTTTGCTCTGGGTATGCTCTGTTTTTCTGTGCTTCGGAAAGTGTTTAGCTTCCTTCTTGGGGATGTTGTTTATATTTGTGAAGCTCTAGGCCCACATTATTATTCTTAACATCTCTTAATGTGACTCTTAAGCTGTGTAGCCAAATGAATATTACCGCATCCATTTTTATTATTTACATTTTGCTTTGGCTCTTTTGATTCTTAGGTAGTAAATTCCTGATAATCTAAAACTAAAACAGTAGAGCTGAATTCTTCATAAGACAATCTATTACCAGAAAGTTTCTGTATCTTTTGATGTGTATTTTAAACTTTTATATAGGGCAGCTGTGTCAGGAACATTGGTAATATATGTTAACTAATTACGTTTTGTAAATGATTCCAAAATTTGACTGAAGAAAGTAATTTTTATTCCTATATTTAGGAACCCTTAGAAATAAACCTGGAGCCTCCAGGCCCTCTTACTTTAGCCATGAACCAGTTTCTTAATGAGATGCAAGAGACCAAAAAGGGAATTGTGACACCTAAAGAACTCTTTTCTCAGGTCTGTAAAAAGTGAGTATCCACTTTGATTGTGCTTTCAGTGCCTCAGATGCCGAGAAATAATATAAAAAAAATTGATAGCATGGGTCAACCCAGTACATATATATTAAATCATAGTTTATTTCATTTGGATTAAAAAAATGTACTCCATGTGATAATTAAATCTGCCAAGGGTGTTATTGGACTAAACAAATTTTGAAAAACTATACCCCTCTTAGATTTGGGGTATGATCCTAAGATTCTATAAAAATGGCTTTGTATTTTAGGAGACTCATGGTTGCATGTCTGTCTTTGTTTTTGTTTTTCTGTAGAGCAGTGCGGTTTAAAGGCTATCAGCAGCAAGGAGGCTCATCATTGCATATCTGTCTTTGCTTTTGTTTTTCTGTAGAGCAGTGCGGTTTAAAGGCTATCAGCAACAAGACAGCCAGGAGCTGCTTCGCTATTTATTGGATGGGATGAGAGCAGAAGAACACCAAGTTAGCATATTATGACCATTGTATTTTATAATCCCATGTTTATGAACTTGTCTCTCATTTGATATCTTAAGGGTTATTAAAGCAGTGAAAGCTGGTTATGAGGCCATTGTACTTTTACATTTTTTCCTATACCAGCTTTTTCAACCAGTATGTTTTCATCATTAGAATGAATCAAGAGAATTAGAAATGATCTGTTTCTCTTGATGCTTTAGTTTACTTGATGTTTACAGCATTATTGTTCTTTAAGGGTTCTTTTGTACTAGCCTCTACTAGGAGAGCTGCAGAGTATTAAAAAATGTTTGTGCTCAAATGATTCCCAGTTCCAGTGCACCCTTACTCATATTCTGAGTGTGACTTAACACGGTTTTTTGAATCTAGGAAGTATTTTCATTTTGTAAGAGTCAGGGAACATTCATTGCATTTTAAAATTTTTGTTAATTGCCAAGATATAAAATAATGTATTTGGGGATATGCATTAATAATATAATAATAATAATATTAATAACTAATGTTTATTTTGCACTTTATGCCAAGCATTCTCCTCAGTGTTTCATATGAATTACGTTACTTAGTTTTCACAGTGTTTCTATGAGGTAGATGCTGTCATTTTCTCCCTGCATAGATTCTGAAGTACGGCTTAGAGAAAGAAGTTCAGTACCTAGTTCAAGGTCACCCGGTAACAATGGAGCCCGGCTTTAAGTGCTGGAGTCAGTCCCTATAACTACACTGCTTCTATGGCAAGATATTTCAGTTTCTTTCCAAAGGATGTGGGCATGTTCCGAAAAGCTTTGGTTTGAATGGTTTAAGATCTTCAAATGATAAGATAGATACCATTTTTCAGGGGTTAGTGATTGCTTTATAGGCATAATTTTTTTTAGCTCCTTGAATTAATTTTGAAAATGTGATTTTGGAAATAATTAATTTTTACTTCAGTAAATCTGGGGAGCCACATCTTGATCACTTTCTTGACTTGATTACATATATTCTAAGGAAAATAAAATTTAAAATTTAATAGTATATATATATCCATTTTATTACTTTTAGAGAGTGAGTAAAGGAATTCTTAAAGCATTTGGTAATTCTACTGAAAAATTGGATGAAGAACTAAAAAATAAAGTTAAAGGTAATGTCTAACTTTTCGAACTAAAACACTGTAGTTGAATTCCTTTGTACCTCAGGACAAGATTGCTGGCACATGTATTTCAAATCCACAATTATTAACATAATTTCCCTTTATGACCGTGGTTTTTAAAAAGTATTCGGTACTCAAACAGTGAATATTTCAGAAAAATTTAACTTGTGGTATATTCTTTTTATGCGTTATTACAATTAAATTTATAAAGGAAGAGCTAAGATGAGTCACTATTTTTCAAAAGCTGAGAATTATAATTAGCAGTAATACATGAATTATACTTATAAGCGTGAGTTGTCAGTAGCTGGCTTATTAATCACGGAGCCAAATTAGTTCTTATTGTTGTGTGGCATGTAAAGATTTAGGACAGATCTGTCCAGTAGAACTTCCTGTGTTGATGAAACTCTATCTATGCTGTTCTTCCTCTTTTTTTTTTTAATTTAACTTGATCCCCATTGTGATAATACACGCTGTTCTAAATAGAAGCCACTAGCCACATGTGGCTGTCGAGTACTTGAAGTGACTGGTGAAACTGAGGAACTAAATTTTTATTTTTATTTAATTATAACTAAATTTAAATGGCCACAAGTGACTAAGAGCTACTGTATTGTAAAGCACAGGTTCAAATCAACTCATAGCAACTCTTTACCTCCTTGATGCCTTTTAGAGCCTGGCGAGTAACAGAGAATTGTTGTGCCTGCTGGCATTATCTGTCATAAAAGTGTGTTTCTGTGTAAATGGACACTTATCATCTGTGTAATGCTTATAAGGTGTTTGGAAAATTGGCTGACCAGGTAGTAAAATTATATTAAATTTATCACAATTATTTCTGGGAACACAGAAAAATTAAAAGAGGATTTTGTTTGAAATATATTCCTGAGGTTTTTGTTTTTGTTTTTTAAATATAAAAGGAGTTCAGTCTTAAGAGTTCATAAAGCAAGTTACATGTATTTTGTCTCCAAATTTGCTACTGTGATATCTTTCATCAGTCCTGAATGTTAGAATATTAGAGCTAGAACTAGGGAGCTAGACTATCATTCAGCCTAGTCCCAGCTGCTCCTTTTACTAATGGGATTAGTGATATGCAGAAGGTCTCATTCATTTGCACAATTTATTTCCCACTGACTAGATCTTGGGTAAGAACATTTTTTTCTTATTCATAAAAGGTGATCGTGTTAAATTTTTTATCATGCTCAGAGGTAGAGTGTATGCTGTATAAAATTATGGTAATTATGAATAGAGGAAAAAAGTCTATGGGAAAGGGAATTTAAAATACAATTTTAGAGGTTGATACATAAGTAGTTTTAACTTTTCTTATTTAATTATATAAAGGTAACTGATAAACTTTTTTTTCTTTATAGATTATGAAAAGAAAAAATCAATACCAAGTTTTGTGGACCGTATCTTTGGTGGTGAACTGACTAGTACAATCATGTGTGATGAATGCAGAACTGTAAGTAGATGTAGTGTGGGCTGGATTTGTTCATTAACATTCATAGAGTATGGTTTATCAGTTATTTCTTTCAAAAACAGAAATGTTTAACTTCATAGGATATTCTTTGTTGAACTATCTAAATGTGGCTGGTTCTTTGCTGGAAATAACAGCATTCCTTAAATCTTGAAGAAAAGTTACTTTAACATTTTAGTTTATTTTCCTCAACCCAAAGTTCACAATGTTGTGTAATTTTTCATTTCAAATTTTCTTAAGCCTTTGTTTATTTTAAAACCAACTCCCACCCCCCCAGGGCAGGGAGAATCTTATTATGTAATGTTTAAAGTGAATCTTTTCCTTCCTTTTACATTTTCTTTTTTGATTGGTTAAGGTCTCCTTGGTTCATGAATCTTTCCTTGATTTGTCTCTTCCAGTTTTAGATGATCAGGTAAGAATATTGAGTTTATTTTGTTAAAGCAGATTTTGTTTTCTCTGTTAGATTTTATGGAGGTCGTCTTGTCACCTTTTTCAAGTTTGTATATTACTAGCCAATGGAGAAATTTTTCTTAATCTATTTGAGATAGAATAATTTTTAGGATTTGAATAAAGAATGGGGTAAATACTTGTTTTAAAAAAGAGGGTATGTCTAGAGTTCTTTATAGGTAATTAACTTGATTGGTTTATATATAGGGAAGTATTTTCCTCATATTAAAATTACTATTTTTTTTCATTATTTAAGACCACAAATCCCTTGCAGACTTAGGTTCATATCCCTTGCAGACTTAGGTTCATAAATGTTAAATAGAGTATTATCTCAGTTTTAAGCCATATTAGTTTGATTCCTTTTAAGTAGTAGTAGGAAAAAAGAGAGCGTGTTATGAATATTGGATAAATCATTATTCAACTTCATATGAATTATGAGTCCCTTGGCCTGTTACTTAGTGATTAAAGTCTCACCAAACTTACTTTATTTTCTCTTTCTCTCAAACTGTCATTTACATGCAAAGAAAGAAAAGAAAAAGGAGGAATATCTGTAGTGTGATATATAAATCACTTATAAACAGAAAGTGCATTTGGGAATGGACATATTTGCAGTGTGATAAGCATGTATCTAATACAATTCATTGTATTTCTGTTACACTTGCATGTGAAGTTGCCTTTTTGCTATTTCGTTGGTTTGCTTGTTTTCTCAGTATGTGAAGATTGCTTTCTAGTATATGAGATTAATGAATTTTGTCCTGGATATATTTTTAAATATTGTGGAAAATAAAACTAGTATAAAATAGGAGTAGAAAAATATTTAGGTAACATGAATATTCTTTTCACCAAACAGTAGTGGTAAAATTTTGCTTTTGACCTATATTCTCTCCATTTTAAGAGTGGTAAGAAAAGTATAAATGATAAAAATCTGAAAAAGACAATGAAGGATGAAGATAAAGACAGTGAGGAAGAAAAAGATAATGACAGTTACATAAAAGAGAGAAATGATATGCCTTCTGGAACGAGTAAGCACTTACAGAAAAAAGCAAAAAAGCAAGCCAAAAAGCAAGCCAAGGTGGGTAATTAGGAGGAAAATCATACTTTTCTGATTTTATATTTTGAGCTATTGAGTTTGTAGTGTGAATGACCTTAGCAGACATGTCTGTTATTGTATTAATATATACAGCACTTTCATTTGGCAATTATAGAATTAGGTCATTTTATATTCTCTGCAGGGAAATTGCTTTGAGTATATGTGAAGAAAATGTGCTTTTTAAAAATCTTGCATCACTTGTGACAACTATTTTTCTAAGTTTAGTTCATTTTTAACTTAATTTTTTGAGTTAATACACTGACATTCACAAATTTAGAAATATATAAACACATGCAATAAAAGTTGCCCTCCCACCGCTGTCCTTTTATGACATAGACAACCACTTTCATTGGTTTCCTCTGTCTTGGAGTTTCTCTTGGAAAATATGAGCAAATACAAATATATAGTTTTGTTTTTTATCTCCCTGTTTTACTTATATACACTGTTCTGGACCTTGTTTTTTGTTTGTTTGTTTATACTTAATTAGATTCTTGGAGACCTTTCCATTCTAAGATACAAAGCTGCTGCTTATTTTTTTTTTTTAATAGCTGCATGGTATTCTGTTTTATGGATGTACCATAATGCATTTAGCCATTTCTTTACTGATTTAGGTTCTTTCTAGTCTTTTGCTGTAATGGCCAAAGCTGCAGTGAAAAACCCTATATATACGTCATCTGTAGGGTAAATTTTGAGATAGAGGGATTACATTTGTAGTTTTGATAGATGTTACCTAATTGTCCTTTACAAAGGTTGTACCTGTTTATATTCACGCCAGCCATATATGAGACTTCTCGTTTCTCCTTATCCTGGACAGCTGTGTGTTAAGAAACTTCCAGATTTCTTTTCTTTTCTTTTTTTTTGAGACAGCATCTTGCTCCGTCACCTAGGCTAGAATACAGTAGCTCCATCATAACATACTATAACCTTGAACTCCTGGGCTCAAGTGATCCTTCCATCTCAGGCTTCCTAATAGCCGCGACTACAGACACACGCCATCACAACTGGCTAATTTCTTTTTTAAAATTTTTCATAGAGATGGGCTGTCTTGCCCGGCCTGGTCTAAAACTCTGGGCCTCAGGCGATCCTCTTGCCTTGGCCTCCCAAAGTACTGGGATTATAGGCGTGAGCCACTGTGCCGAGCCAAACTGGATTTTTGCCAGTCTGTTGGATGGAAAATATTATCTCAGTGCAGTTTTATTTTGCATGTATTTTAATATAAATGGGGTTAAACATATTTTTATGTTTTGGAGCCATCTGTGTTTCATTTTCTTTGAAGTATTTGCTGTCCTTTCCCTATTTTTTATTCATGTGTTCCTGTTTTTACTGAAACACATCAGAAAGTGTTTGTGTCCTGTATGTTGCTCTTCATCATTCTGGTATTACAGATTCTCCGCACGGGGACTGTCCTTTCAGTCACAACAAAAATGCTAACTCCTTCGGGTCTTTAGGCATTCTAGTAATGGGAATCTTGATGAAAGGCCCCCCCTTCAAACCCCACCTGGAAATAGTCAGCAAGTGGCAAAAAAGGTGATCTCTGTACATGTGGCTTCCTTGCTTCTTCACTAACTTTGGGCCATTTTTCCCAGAATGCTTTCATCCATTTCTCTGACCAAAGCAGTGCTGTATTGTGCATCCTTGAGTTTTCAGTTCGTTTTTTCTCTCCTCAGTGAAACCTTTACCTAATAATTATAAAATCACATGGATTCTTCTCCTTTTATTGTGTGTGTAGTTAGATCCACCACCTGGGTTAATACTTTGCTGCCTGTGTTTAACAGTCTTAGTACTCTGTCTAGATTACTTCTCTTAGAGCAGAGACCATGTCTTATATATTTTTATTTCCCCAATAGGACAACTTTTTTGTTGTTTGGTGATGGTTTATTCCTGATTTCATTTAAAGAACTTTTATTTATAATATATTTGATCCCTGCTAGTAAAGGACCTCCTTGTAAGATTAGATTTTGAGAGTGAACTTTTTCTTACAAAATTATTTATTTTGGATTGATAAGCAACAAAATCTGATGTAGTATATGTGCACTCTTTCATCCTTTTCCTTTGTCTCTTTCTTTCTCTCTCCTTTTTTCATTTCTAATGTTTATACTGTTACACAGAACCAACGAAGGCAACAAAAAATTCAAGGAAAAGTTCTTCATTTAAATGATATCTGTACCATTGACCATCCTGAAGATAATGAATGTGAGGCTGAAATGTCACTTCAGGGAGAAGTGGATATTAAAGCCAACCACATTTCCCAGGAGGAGGTTACACATAAAGAGTACTGTGTTAACCAGAAGGATTTGAATGGCCAAGAAAAAATGATAGAAAGTGTAACTGACAATCAGAAGTCCATAGAGGAAGTAGATATGAAAAATGTCAATATGGATAATGACCTTGAGGTTTTGGCATCTTCTCCCACTGAATGTACTAGGAATTTAAATGGTGCCTACCTGAAGGAAGAGAGCAATGGAGAAGTGGACATTTCTAGTGGTTTCAAAAACCTTAACTTGAATGCTGTTCTTCATCCTGATGAAATAAATATAGAAATTCTGAATGACAGTCATAGTCCTGGGACAAAGGTATATGAAGTTGTAAATGAAGATCCAGAAACTGCTTTCTGTACTCTTGCAAACAGGGAAGCTTTCAATACCGATGACTGTTCAATCCAGCATTGTTTGTATCAGTTCACTCGTAATGAGAAGCTGCGAGATGCAAATAAACTGCTTTGTGAAGTATGTACACGGAGACAGTATAACGGACCAAAGGCAAATATAAAAGGTATTTAGATTCCCTCACTGTAAGTAAAATTAATATTCAGGGTCACATCTTGCACTGCATAGGTAGAGTACTCCTACTGTAACTATATCAAGATTTGGATGGCATGAATGAGTTTCCTCCTCTGTGTAAATATTTTAATACGATGGAAGAAGCAAACTTTATCGAAGTGTCTAGTACTCTGACATCCAGCAGGTACAGTGGGGCACTTCGCTCTTCCACACCCCTCCCTATGGGTAAATCATCCCATTGGAATGCTACCACCACAGCATCCTGACACATAGTGGCTATTTCTTGCTGTTCCTTATCAGCATTTATGATGACCTTCCTCGCCCTTGCGCCGAGGAAGTCACACCTGACTTCCTCAGTGTACTAATGTGACATGCCCTGTGCAAGGTACTAGGAGGAGAGAGCTTTCTTACAGTCTCCCTCAGATACGGAAGAGGAAGATATTGACAGTTCCCCTCCTGCTCCTCCTCTTTGAGTTTAGATAAGTGGGGTAGAGAGAGGCCATGGATTCCTAAGGAGTTTTACTAGAATTGTTTCAAAATTCTAGCTTTTTATTTATTTACATGTAGATATAAAAAGTAAGTTGTGTTGACTTTATAGCAGTTGTGTTTGTTTCTAATGTAGGCACTGGCAAACTAAGATCATCCATGGGCCAAATTTAACCACCTGCCTGTTTTTGTATGGTCTCTACGCTAAAAAATGCTTTTTATAGATGATTATTTGCAACTGATTTGATGATAGAGAACACTAACTTTGAACCCCAAAATAGTATGTCCTTCACAATAATTTCATTCTTCTCTTTAATAGAATATAATTGTCCTCAATTATTATAATATTTTTATTGCATTAGTAAAAATTTATGGAAATTTTTCTCATACATAAATACCTACGAAATATCTTTGATTTTGCGTCTTTGTCCACAAAGCTGAAAATATTTGTCTGATCCTTTATAGAAAAAGTTTGCTGATCCTTGCTTTAGATGTTTGAGATGATTTCATAGTAAATTTGAAATGCTTTAGAGGTCTAAATTTTCACACTGCTAAAATTTCTTCCTTTGTTCAGGTGAAAGGAAGCACGTTTACACCAATGCCAAAAAGCAGATGCTAATTTCTCTTGCTCCTCCTGTTCTCACTCTTCATTTAAAGAGATTTCAGCAGGTACCACTTGTTTGTTACCCCAAATTTGTTTTAAATATATAACACCTACTTTATTTGTTACTGTCTCAATGTATTACTGCTTTGGTTTTCTGTTAGTTCTTAATTCTAACTTCAAAGAAGTAGGAGAGTAAAAAAAAATATGTATGGGTAAGACAAAGATGCAGATCAAAGTGGAAGAAAATTTAGACACAGTCCTTCCTCAGATTTACCAGAACTCATGTTGCTTTTTTTTAGTAAGGTTAGCACCTTTACTTTAACCTTAATTTCAGACTTAAAAGACTCAGTGTACTATGTATATCATGTTTGGGAATATTAGTGATGTTTTTCTGTTTGTAGTATAATTTTTACTGACCCTTGATAAAATGACATTGGTATCTTGGATTTTCATCATTTTGGTGACTCTGTCTTTTCTGGAAAACTTTTGCTATAAGCAGTACAATTTCCAAATTTTGTTCCAAATTCCAAAGACCTTCAGGACCTTCAGAATGTTTTTCCTCTTAGGGTTGATACGGGTTTTACTGATTGGATGGGTCTTAATTAACAATTCACAAAGCTTGGCTAAAGCGTAATGCTGAGAGTGTGTTTCATACAAAAGTATTCTTCTTTTGCTGAGTTTTAAGTACTCAGAACTTTTGGTCTGATCTGGTTTTTCTGGATGGCTAATGCAGAAACATTGAGAATTTTCTCATGGGAGCAGGATTCTTAACATGTTGAGTGTGTGTGTGTGTGTATGTGTGTGTGTTATGTTCTTAGCATAAACAAACCAACTTTGAATCAATTAGTGGTCAGGAAGAATAGAGCCTCCTAAGAAAATTGAACTAGAGCTGGATGTTGTTCTTTTGAGCATCGGAAGGGGACTACAGTTTACTTAACATGTATGGCTTTTCCATTAAAAGAATTCAATCCGTTATCCTTCTTTTTCAGGCTGGTTTTAACCTACGCAAAGTTAACAAACATATAAAGTTTCCGGAAATCTTAGATTTGGCTCCTTTTTGTACCCTTAAATGTAAGGTAGGTGAAAGTGGTGTTTTTCAGGAAAATCCTTTACAGGCAAATCATAGCTTACCAAGTACACCGATAGCAACTCACATAAGTGTGAAGTTGATAAGAATTATTGAGTAGAGTGGGTCTTTGATCATTGTGCCTTTATAATTTGAAGATCTGTGATGAGTTATTTTGAAGATTAGGTTATGTGAGTTCAACATTTGGAACCCTCATTATTATCGTAGACATTATCTTGGGAGCTGAAGGCACAAAAATAAAGGTGAACAGATATATTAATGGATAACCTCAGTTTAATGTGGTTGAGTGTTAAGATTGGTATATATAGAACTGGGGTGATACAAGTTTAACCCAGCACATTGGTGGTTGAGGAAAGGCTCTGTAAAGTACACCATACCTCAGAATTAATACTTAAGGAGTAAAAGTTAGTATGATGAATCAAGATGAAATGAGTTTTGTAGGGAGAAAGAATAGCAGGAGCAAAGGTATAGCAGTGAAAAATAGCATGTGTGCTAGGGACTGTTAAACAGTTCTAAAGCTTATGGTACAAGGTGTAGGGGGAGTTGGGAAATGAAGCCAGAGAAGTGAGGTAAGAATGAGGTTTTGGAGGGCTCTCATGGTGAGGAATGGGGACTTTATTAGGTGGGGAGCCACTGAAGAGTTTAAAGCAATGGGGTGACATGATTAGATCTATTTATGACATAGGTTACTTAGGTATGGAGACTGGATTTTAGGAGGAAAAGACTAGAGGCAGGGAAACCAGTTAGGAGGCTATTGCATTAATTCAGCTAGTAGATGATGAAGACTTAAAGTGGGGCAGGAGAATGGGAGATTGAAGGGAGATTCCAGGAGGTAAAATTAACTGGATTTATGATTGATTGGCACTAGAAGGTGAGGCAGAGGCCTTTAAGTGGATACTGGGGGTAGCACAGAAAGGAGTTGAGGATGATTCCTGGGGCCTGGCTTGAGTGAAGAAACTAGGCAGATTGGAGTACCATAACTGAGGTAGGAAATACAGGGAGAAGAGTAGATTGTGGGGTAGAGAAAGGATAGTGAGTTCAGTTTTGGATATACTGAGTGTCAAATATTTTTGAGATACTCATGTTCTTAGTCTAGAAAGCATTTAGATATACATGTCTGAGGCCCAGGGCAGAGAGGTTAGGATTAGAGATAAAGATTTGGCAATTAGTATGTATATGGTAGTTAAAACTATGAGAATATATGGGATCTCTTGTGTACAGATCCTAGAGAGGGAATGAGAAGAGGTGGCCAAGGACAGGATCCTGGCAAGTATCTGGGTGGAAGAGGCAGGGGTAGAAGGTGAGGACATCACAAAGGATCTCAAAGAATCTCCATGTTGAAGCAGAATTTGGAGAGTAAAAGAAGCTGTGCTATGTACTATATTCTAATTTCAAATATTTCAATATAAGCATATTAATAAAGTCTTTTTATGTAAAATTTGAAATGATGGGATTCTTCCTTCTTCCCTCCCAATTTAAAATTCTCCAAGAATGATACGAATTCAGAGCTTGTGGGCTGTCAGTTGTAATTATTTTTATATTAACACCATAAGGCCAGCCACTTTGGCTGGTAAATAGAAATATCTTTGGTTAGATTAGTTTTGAGTACAAGGTCACCTGGAATCCATCTTTTGCCTAAAGTGCCATTGCCCTGTGTTCAAGTTTCAAGGAAAGGAGACTAAGTGGCCTCAGAATCAGAATATCAGAGAAAAGGACTGGAAACTATTTATGGATTAGACAGTGAAGAAGTCATGGTAAAATTTTTCAAGAACAGTGTTGAGAATTTAAGTGGGTTGTGGAAATAAAATATGTAGATAAGTTAGAGGCTTTGTTGAAAAGGAAAAGTGGTAGACAGTGAAGTTTGTTTTTTGTTTTTTTTAAAGTGTGGGAGACTTAAGTAGGTTTGTAGGCTGAGAGGAAAATCTAGAAGTTGAAAATACAGAAAAGAGAGTTGATTGAGCAAAATCCTGGGAGGCTGGGAGGGCTGGGCTGAGCACATGAAATTGGAGTATGGTCTTTGAACCAAAGGGAGGGATACTGGATACGTCATCTTCCTGAAAATGGGTAACTTGTCATTGGGTAGGTTGTGTCTCAGTTTTCCTGAAGTGGGAGGTGAGGCCACACTGGTAGAGAAGAGTTAGGGCATATGGAGAGAGGCAATAAGAGTGATAAAAGTTTGGGCCAGTTTCTGTGAAGGGCATCTTGGAAGAGGCAGCTAAAACTGAGGATAACTTACAAGAATGTAGTCACATTGAGGACCCTGGCAAGTTGGATCATATAATTTTGTTTTCTAACAATAGCAGCTGTCTGGTTTGGGGGCTGAGAAAGGTACACTTGTAGGATTCAGGGCGGGGTTTTGTGATGAATCGGATGTGGTGGCAAAGTTGGTGCTGGATATTCAGAGATTATTGGTAAGTGATACATGTGGTTAATGTGCATTTGAATCACCTGGGAATCAGATCTACAAACTCTGATTCTGTGGGTCTAGAGTGGGGGTCTAAAATTCTGCATTTTTAATAAATTCTCAGGTGATGCCAATGCTGGCTGTCCATGGACCACATTTTGAATAGCCAAGGTCTAGACTGCATATGGGAATGATGCCAGAGGAGGCTTGATAGGCTAGGAGAAAATGAGGATTGGAGAATCCTGTTAGGTTAAGGAGTACGGAATAGGTGAGACTGCAGAGTTGGAAGAATGGAAGACCTGTGGACCAAGACTAGAAAATAGTAAGATTTCTGAAAGCAAACAGTTTTGAGTGATGCTATGCTCAGAGTCCTGTCTTGGTTGTGGTTGGCTAAAATGGAATGGCAGCGAAAATCCTGTGAGGATCACAGATGGACAGTTGGAATCTCTTGAGGAAGCTGACAGGACGGGGTGGAGAAGTACAGCTCTTCAGTGAATACAGAAGCATAGATTGCAGAGATGAGGGTAGGGATAGTACTATTGAAAGGCAGTGACGCCCACTCAGGAGGACTTTTTACAAGAGAACATAAACAGTTGTCTTAGAGTGGCCTCTTGCTCAGAAAATGCCTGTACCTGTTGTCAGCCCTATGGCATATGGGATGTTAAAAAAATGAGCAGCCTCCACTCTGGGTGGGCACTTTCAGAGAGGTTGAGTGTCTCATTGATTCCCTAGTATTTGATTTTGGCACAACCTAAATGCTATCATCTTCCTGTTGAGTGCTTACATTTTGGGCAGGGACCAGGATAATAGCTAGGGTTGTTACACTATTTTGGAATTTTGGACTTACCCTAAGGTTTCTAAAGAAGTTGGCAAGTTGAGTTCAGTTATTTAGTTTCTGGGCCAGATAACTGTGATTACATCAAGTGACCTGTGGTTTATGGTTTTTCCAGTGAGGAAACAGCAATAGCAATAGTCTCATAAAAACAGAAGCGTCTCAGTAGGTTGAGAAGAGGTAGAGAGGAGTCAAGTTCAGACTCATGAATGATTTCTGCATTCTCAAAGTAAAGGTTAAAGACCTTTTGTGTAAATAGTATAAACTTTTCTTGCCAATGAGATCTATAAATAGACCAGTACTAACTTTTGAATTCTATTCATTTTTAAAGAATGTTGTGGAAGAAAATACAAGGGTACTGTATTCTTTATATGGAGTCGTTGAACACAGTGGTACCATGAGGTCAGGACATTACACTGCCTATGCCAAGGCAAGAACTGCAAATAATCATCTCTCTAATCTTGTTCTTCATGGTGATATTCCACAAGGTAAGATGTTTTGGAGAATTCAGGCATCAGATTATGGCAAGACCAAAGTATAATGAACTTGAATCTTTCCATTTATAACTTTACATTTCCTCTTGACAGATTTTGAAATGGAATCAACCAAAGGGCAGTGGTTTCACATCAGCGATACACATGTGCAAGCTGTGCCTGCAACTAAAGTACTAAACTCACAAGCGTACCTCCTATTTTATGAGAGAATACTGTAACAGTATCAAAAAGTGCTTTCTCTGGAAACACATTTATGGCTTTTATAATGGCTGTAATAACAACAATAAAAAAGTAAAGACTAACTATAAATCATGTTCACTTACTATTAAATTCATGCCAGAAGAAATCATGTTTATTTAAATATCCAAGGGAAAAAATACCTAAAAATTTACAATGGTTTTGTACTGTCACCATGGGTGTTATTCCTGCTTCCAGTTTCTGGAAAGGAAAATTGAATTACTTAAGTCTTTTGTGCTTAGATGTCTGGGTGGTTGGTCGCAACACATCAATAAACTGGCTTACCCCAAAAACTTGTTTTATTACTTAGAAGATTTTAAGTTCTGTTAATTTGCCCTACTAGGTATCGTTTTAAAAATGTTTCAGACTGGCTAATGAAAGCTTCATTACAAGTGTTAATTTTATAAGCACAGATGTTGGCAGTAGTATGTATTAATAATTGGGCAAAACACTGTAGTCCATACTCTGCATAAGCTGGGGTACAGACCTCACTCTGCACTTGCTCTGTGCCAGTGGTCAGCTGACCCAAGGAAGACACAAGCCCATCTCATTCTTGGGACTAGGTATCAAGTCCCCCTTAATGTCCCAGTGTTTGAATGAAGCTTACGGACACAAAGCCTGTCTGAACTTCTTATAAGGTTCTCTTCCACAGTGAACCCTTCTAATTTTCCATGGCGGTAATAAGAGATGTATCATTCCTAATACCTGTTTAGTTTATTGAAGACCCAGCCATATTGCTTCCAAAATTCCTCTGAAAGAATACCAAAAATACACAATTTCAAACAGAATTATTCAAGAACTTTATATTAATATAACATATATAGCAGCACGTCCTATAAAATCAGCATAATTCTTTTACAAATGTTTTTCAACACTCCATATTGACCTTAGGGAAATAGAATCTGCTTTATGACAACTGACTTAATTTGTACATTTCAATTGTATCGGAAGCATCTCTTTTGTACTCGCTGGAGTATGTTTTCCATTCACCAAATCACTAATTGCTATTGAAACAAGTCACCTGAGTCAGGATTTCCAGACCTGTGAAAAAACACTCTGGAAATCTAGCCCAGGTGTCAGCAGACCTTTCCTGTAAAGGCCAGTTAGCAGATATTTTAGTCTTTGTGGGCTCATTAGATCTCTGTCAGAACTACTCACCTGTGCCATCCCCTTGTTAGAAAGCACCTGCAGAAAATATGTAACTTTGAGCATGGCTGTGTTGCAGTGACTTACACAAACCGCAGGACCAGATGTAAATGGGAAGCAGGCCTCTACGTAAGTGACTTGCCTTAAATCCCACAGCTAATGTGATTAATAGACAAACAGGTCATTTACATCCAGTAACAATGGTCATACATAAGACAATACAGCTTTGACAGTAACATGTTTATTATAACATCCAGCTGAGGATAAAAACACAAAACACTTCTTAATTTAAGGAGAATAAGAAAACATCAGGCAATTCCTAGAGTACTACTACAAATATAGCCTTCACCTACAGTAAAAATTAAACCATTCAATCTTTTTGGTCATCATCCCAGTCTTTCTTCCCACTTGGAGGCTTGGGCCCACCGGCTGGTTTGGCCATGATGATCTGCATAACAGAACAAAACCACACAAAAGTTTGCTTACAAACTGAACCTTTAGAATGAAGAAAAAGAATGTTTTTCTATTAGCCTTACTGAAGATTAAACAATCTATTTTATACCACACGTGAAACACCACAGCACAAACTTTGCTAGCTTCCTTGTTAGGAATTAAATTGTAAACTTCCAGCAGTCTGAGAAAGTTTCTTGCTTTTGTGGATAGTAATAGCAATAAAATCCACACAGATTAGTGAAGGACATTCCAAGACATGCACTTGAATAACTCAATAAGCTGAAAGTGAATATATTTGCATGCATCACGGGTATGCATTGGTCAGTTTGGCACCTGATTTGCTATTTATATATGAGGTTCATCTTGCCAACCATCTTTATCATCCCAGTTTCCTTGTGGCTTAGGAGTTTTAGGTCCACCTGCCAGTTTTGCCATTATAATCTAAAGTAGTTGATACACAAATACAAAGTTCAACACTGGTATTTTCTAGAACCTGTAAATAAGAACTATTCAAGGAATAAGAAAGCAACCCCTTTCTAACAAGCACCTAGTTCCCTGGTAACTTGAAGACACAAGCCTATCTTTACCTAAAATGTGCTAACCCAGCATTTTCTAAGTATAACCATCCAGCACTGAAAAAGAATTTATATTAAAAAGTGGTGGCTGCTAACTAAATTAGGTGACTTTAATGACAGTAGAAGTCTGAGCCTCTCATACGTTCTGAATCTCAAAAGTAGGAACACAGTATTCACTGCCAAAGTTACATGATTAGAGAACTTCCTGTATAAAATCAGGGAGTTTGGCTTGTGTTTCAAGCAACACAAATTATAAAACATCTTTGTTGCCACCTCTGATAGATTCCACATCCCTCTTCTCAAATACTTTTTTTTCTTTTTAAGAGACACACTGTTGGCGCCCAGGCTGGAGTTCAGTGGTATGCTCATAGCTCACAGCAGCCTTGAATTCCTGGGCTCAAACCATCCCTCTACCCCAGCCTCCCCAAACTAGCTAGGACTACAGGCTTACACCATCACACCAGGCTAATTTTCAAATTTCTTGTAGAGACAGGGTCTCACTATGTTACCCAGAATGGTCTTAAACTCCTGGCCTCAAGTGATCCTCCTGCCTTGGCCTTCCAGAGTGCTGGGATTACAGCTGTGAGCCACCGTGCCCAGCTCACATCCCTTTTCAGAAACCTCTTAAGAAATCTAAACCTGAAATTCTTAGAATAACATTTTACAGATTGAGGGTATGTTCAGACTGAATTAAAGGCATTAAGTATAATTTTAGAACCTAAGTGCACCTTAATTAAAAAAGAAAGTACCTAGAACAGCAGTTCCCAAACTGTAGCGGGTACCATAACCACCTGCAGGGCTCATTAAAAAAGACTGCTAGGTCTTCTCCAAAGTTTTTTTCAGTGGTTCTGGGGCCAGGTTTGAGAATTTGTATTTCTAAAAAGTTCTTAGGTGATGATGCTGTCTATCTGGGGACCACGCTTTGAAAACTAGCAAAACAGACATTTGAACAAAGATTAATCTAGCCCCTACTATACTATCCAATACTCAAAAGCTTGATTTCCAATTCCCTTTCCAGAATATATACTGTGCAAAATTAGGTACACCTGGCCTTTAAAAGAGTGTAAGTTCATTATGCTAACACAAACTGGTAAATGTAGTCAAATGGGTTATTCAGAAACATCCTCTAGGTATAGAGTGCGAACACCAGGGGCAACCTCCCCACCATAAAACACAGAGTTCCTACTTTAAAAACAAAATTCAGAACAAATTCAAAAACAAAACAAAATCCTTTGTGATCAAGGGTTGTAAAAATTGTTTTGCTTGGTTAACTGGCTTTCAAAAACTTTCTTAAGTTAAGGAACTTTCACTATCAGAATTTGTTTACCTCACGCATCAGTCTGCTCCTCAGCTTCCTCCATCTCCTTCTATTTTTGGTTTCTCCTTTTATTCTTAGCCACATTCTAACTTTTAGAACAAACATTTCCTTAGGCATCTA
>NW_012151285.1:5959870-5966421 GCF_000956105.1 Propithecus coquereli | reverse complement strand
AATTAAAAAAATTTTGGGGGGAGGTGGGTGGGTAGGGAAGGGGTTCTCGCTATATTGCCCAGGGTGGTTTCTAACTCCTGGGCTCAAGGGATCCTCCCTCTTGGGCCTCCCAAAATGTTAGGATTACAGGCAGGAGCCACTGTGCCCAGCCACATTAGCTGTAATACATTTAATACAATTTAAAACTGTAATAGAAGAAGAAATAAAGTTTGGGGAGAGCACTTTAACATCTCTAAAGTAAAGATGCAAGACTTAAGAAATAATCCTTTCAATGTAACTGGAATTACGCTATGTTCTAGTTCTGTGAAAATACGCTATTGAACCATGAAAACTAGCATTTTTAAAGATCAAAATTCTACTTATTGCTCACCTGATCCACTCTAAGTACAGTGACTGCAGCATTAGTAGCAAGTTTGATAGCCCAGTATTTTCCTAGGTACGTATCAAGAATACCAGCTTCCAACATGTCCTTTACAGCAGGGACTTCAGCCTGTCAAACAAAATTTTCATCCTTTCATTTTAATTCTTTTATGTGAAAATGTTTATAACCCAGTAACTAAAAAACCCTGTATGGCTCCTGAAATAGTACAAGAAAAGTAACCAAGCACAAGTACTATCCTACAGAGTCCCTTGATATCCGAGCAGGATTGGTTCCAGGGCCCCTGTGGATTACCATATTCTGTGGATGCTCAAGTCCCTTGTACAAAATGGTAGTGTTTAGATATAACCTATGTACATCCTTTCATATACTTTAAATCATCTCCAGATTAATTATAATAGCTAATACAACGTAAGCAGTCGTTATATTTTTACAATGTGTATTATTTTTAATTTCCATATATTTTTCTCATCTACAGTTGGTTGAATCTGCGTTATGTGGAACCTGTAGATATGTAGGGCTGACTGTACATACTATAAAACAGAAGGATATCAATAAAACAAAAGGAAAACTAAATTTTCCTGTGTCTGACAAACTATGTAAAAACTAATTGTTAAGAAACGCACTTGCTCACAAATAAGAACACTATCATTGATTTTCCTTTCAAACTTCCTGCTTCTATTTGTAGGATGTGTGTTCACATAATAAAGCAATTTAAGTTCAGTGTTTTTTTCAAATACCTCAATATCTAATCCAACGTTTTTATTTCCTTCTTGATGTACAGCATAAAGTTTAGAGATTACTTCGTTGGCCTTAACTCCAGAGTTTTCTGCCAGTGCCCGGGGAATAACTTCAAATGCCTCGGCAAACTTCTTAATAGCATACTGTTCCAGTCCAGGACATGTCTAAAACAAAAATGCATTTATTACTGCATTTTATTCAAGCAATGGGAAAAAAGCCAATTTATACAGAAAAAGCTTTACCTCTCCATATGATGTGATCTGTTTGGCTAATTCAATTTCTGTTGCTCCACCTCCGGGCACAAGACGTTTATCCTTTAAGTAGACCAAAAAAAAAAAAAATCACTAAAAAGCAGTTTGCAATTTTCTAATCTTTCCAGATGCCGGTACTCCACCAGACTGGAGTTTTTAATCAGCCATTGTTACTGAAAACTGAATTACAAATTTGGCAAAAATGAATGGTCAGGGAAAATTTTCTTACTATACAGTGTCTGATACATGAAAAGTGAAGGACCGAAGTGAAGAATGGGAACAGCACTAAGAACAGTGATTTAGCAATTAAGGTACATTATAATCAGGGAAAAACCATAAATGATCCCTTTAAGACGATTAAAAAAAACATGCTTTGCTATTTATTCCGCTGCACAATCATTTTAGGAACTATCGTATGTAATAGCAGTGGATGTTTAGGTCTTAAGTAAAAAACAGGTGCTTTGCTTTAAACAAACCATTCATTCTGGAGTTCTCATAATGTTCAGGAGTCTGCCAAATATATTTTTAAAACCTTAGAAATTACTAAAGAAGATTGTTGCTAGTACTGACCCTTGTGAGAACTTTGAAAGTATTAACGCCGTCATCTACTGCCCTTTCTATGTCATCCATCAGATTGTCTGTAGAGCCTCGAAGTACTATGGTGGAAATGGCACCATCTTCCTTTTCTGTCAATAAATTAAATGAATTTGGGGATTAAATAAAATGAACACCCCCATTTACATTAAATGTTTTTTTTTTTTTACCATTACTACATACCATGCTTAAAAACCACCACCTGAGTATCTCCAACTTCTGAGAGGTAAACACTATCGCAATGTCCCATTTCTTCGAGGACGGGGGGAGTCTGTAAGAAAGTGACTGGTTGTAATAAAAATTCAAATAGTTTCAACTATCTTTTAATGTCTTCCAAAATACATACCAATCTAGGAAGAGCTGTAGCACCAACTGTTTTGCACAGTCGTCTGAGATCCCATTTTGAGTTTAGCCTTTAAAAAAAAAACCCAAAGGCCATTATAGAAGTTTTTATTTTATCAGGTAGCATATATAGATTAAACAAGAAATTACACCAGCCCCCAAGTCACATTCTTCTGACTCTGATTTAAGCTCAGAACACATAGGGCTTACACTAAGCACTGAGGCCAGGAAGCTGATTCCTGACGCTGTGAGCAAGCCCAGCTAGCCAATAATGCTGCAACTTAAGTCTGCGTTGTATGGTACTATTCTAGATTTGATGTCACTTTAGTATGCCAGGGGTTTATAGTTCTTACCACCAGAGAAACCCTTAAAGAATTCAATAGTATATAGTAAACTTTTGCTTTACTTTATGCAATCAATGTTCTGTAAGAGTACAGTAACTCACTCTGTACATTTCATTGAGTGCTATGAATGGTGGTAGGCAGAAATGGATAGATAAGTTGTCTAATGTGCCCCACAAATATGCTGATGGATTACAAGGCGTCTTCCTGACTCCACACTCTAGCTGACATGCACTGCGCTAGGCTTGCATCTGGTCTCTTGAATAAGCTGTTCCTTTTGCCTGGAGTGCTTTTCCCTCTTCCTCCTCAAATAAACAGCTGTTCATTGATCCTTCAGCTCTCAGTTTGAAGTTTCCTCAGGTGTTTCTTGTCCCCCTACACCAAATCCTCTTGCTATCTGATCTAATTCTTATATTTTCCTTTTATTAACACTCTTTGTAGTCTATTGAATTTGTTTAGTGTTTTACTACCAAAAAACCATTTATAACATTGGGTAATAGAATGCAGTTCAAAAGGTGAAGGAAAAAAAAAGAATGCAGCTCTCTCTTACCTCACCAACATGATATTGTATTTGTTTGCATAATGAAGAGCCATGTCTGCCACTTTGCCACCTGTTACTACAACATTTGCACCAGTATCAGCAATAGCTCTGACTTGTGCATCCATGAGATTTTCTTCTCCCTTACTAAAATTCATCAGTTCTTCAGCAGTCTTTATCAACACCGTTCCCTGTCAAAACAAGCACTCTTTAAAACCACTGCACTACTTCAGCAAAGTCATAGGATAATAGTTTACTAAAGAAATAATTTAAAGGTCTGACAAAAAATATGGGGACAAATATGCATATATTATGAAGCAGAATACAAAATCTGTATGAAATAAGACACTCAGCTTGCTCCTAGACCCCTCTCCCAAAACACTGCTTTTAACAGGTACTTTGGTGGAAAAGTTGGAGAAATATTTTTATTTTAAATATGTCAGGCAGATGTCCTGGTATTTGCCTTTTCACAAAGGTCAACTACGGTCACCAAAATTATGTTGTGGTTCTCAACCTTTTTCTAAAACGTAGACTAAATTACCAGTAACCCCCAATCCTGTGAAACTTAAAACCATCAAGAACTTGGATCTCAAGAATTCTAGAGATGAAGTCAGCCACTACTGACTATAAACAGAAACTTTAAACTCTTTACTATGTATTTTTTAAAAACATACTTATCATTTCCAAATCACATTAGCATATCTTGTTTCAGGATGCTACAGAATGTAAGCATTTAAAAAAAATTTTTGTGAAGAGCACACAAAGTACTCTCTCACTTGCTGAATATGTAAGCTGTCAAGGGCTTTGTGCTAGAATATAAATAAATACCACCACCATCTAATATTTCAAGTTTAACATTTAGTAGTTGAATTAGATATTCAAATAATATAAATCTGGTATAAAAATAGGTAAGAGCAAACTCAACCTCAAACATTAATCTGAAAAAGCAACCCAAATTTTGGCTTTTAAGGTTTGACGTCTACATACCTTAGTTTCTGTTATTGTGCCATCAAAAGGGCAGGAGTACACTGCTATTTTTGCATCTTTGACAGAGGTTACATCACCTTCAGTTTCCTTCTTAAACACCATGCCATGCAATACTGAAGATGAATGGATACCAGAGCCCTAAGGAGGGGATACACAAACCATCAGTGACCTCATGAAAGTAACATAAAGCTAAGTTGATTCTGCACGTACCAAAAATATCCTTTTCTAAGGTAAAGTAATATACCGAGGTGGTGACTACTAGGATAAGGGGTGAGGTGGAAGGCATAAAGCACAGCACTCTGCTTAAGGTAGGAACCCTTGTGGGAATAAGCCACTGTTATGGAGAAGACGTCCTTCAGTTTACCAGGAACAACCAAAGGTAGAGAACTGCTTTTAGCCATTCACTCACTCATTCACTAAGTACTTGGTGCTGATGTACCAGGTGTAGCTGTCAGTACTGGACACAGAAGAGAGAAAAAAGCAGCAAAGATTCTGCTCTCACAAGCTTACAATTTAATGGAGAAGGTGGACAGTAATGAAGGGAGACAGAAAACATATAATGCACATATAAATACATATATAAAGAGCACATGTACCTATGTAAGCTAAATTCATGTTAAGAATCAGTACACCAATGTGCAAAACCAAAACCAGTCCAATTACAGGTTTTAATATATCAAGCACATCATTATCAAAAATATACTTGACTATTTCAATACTAACATTAAAATATGAATTTTATTATTGGAGAATAGAACAATCTCCATTCTACTCAAAATTACATACTAAGTTTATTGTAATTCAACATATATGAAGAATGCAAAAATATGGTTTATACCCTATTCTCAACTCACAAGATGTCATAAAAAATGATGACTTTACAAGGAAATATGTCAATACCCTTTTAAATTTAAATAAGTAGTAGTAACAACTTAGCAATATTAAAATGTTATAAAATGATGCCTCAAAAGAAGTCTTAAGTGTCCAAATTATGAGATAAAATTTAGGTTTAGATTAACGCAATTTTTTTTTTGCAAAAATAATTGACTTAGATAGCTAACGTAGTTAACGTATTTTTCTAAACTTACCAGAATTTTACAAACTCTGATGTTATCAACATTGAAATGGCCGGAATCAGGAAAAATAGATACTGTTGAGAAAATGAGATGTATCAAAAGACATCTTGGGATAACAGAGAAAACATCTAGTCACCTTAAAGACATTTTTATTTTGGACCTTTTCATTTGCTGGTATTTACTTACCACATGCCTGAGCAATAAGCCTGGCCAGAAATGTTTCGTTACCATACTGTTTACTCATTATGGAGGTCTGAAGTAGAGATGATACTTCATCAACATCTCGAAGGTTTTTTGCAGAACAACATACTAAATTAGGAAGAATCTCATGGGCTTTTCTGCAGGCTATTTCATAACCTTCTATGACCTAAAATACAAATAACAAAAATATTTCTCTAATTCCGACATGGATTAAAGCAGTCATTTTGGTAACCCAATGCATATGGATATTTTCAATATAAAATAACAAAGAATAAACTACTTACATAATTGCACACATAGCAGAGTCTACTAGCTATGAGTGTAGGCTTTGATGACAGCCCAAATTTGAATCCTAACTCTACCTAACTTACTAGCTATGAGGTCTTGGGTAAAAGTTTCCTAATCTTAGTCTCACTTTAGGCCTAACAGGGTTTTTGTGAGAATAAAATGAGACACTGCATGTGAAGAATATGTACTACAATGTGTGGTTCAGAGTACACTGCTCAATAAATGTTAGCTACTATTAAAACGATGATTTTAGTTTAAGTTTTAAGCAGTAGCTATATATACAGGCAAAAATAAAGTACAAGTATATTATAAAATGAACACTCAGTCACCTCTGAAACTGACAGGCCAATTCTCAGAAGTTCTTCAGCTAATTCCAGAAGAGCTCCAGCAAACACCAGAACAAAGTTTGTGCCATCTCCAACCTCTTGCTCTTGCATGTGAGAGGCCATTACAATCATTTTTGCAGCAGGATGCTGTACCTGGTAAAAGAGGCAATATCAAGATAAACATCTGATCATTAAAGCAACATAAAATCATTAATTTCCATTTCCTAAATTAATAGATGCCAATTTCCTCATGGGCTACATTAACTCCCATTTTAAAATTTTTATTTCTAATTATTATGGGTACATAATAGTTGTATTATCTTTATAGGGTACATATGATGTTTTGATACAGGCATACAATGTAAATAAATCAAATTGGGGTAATTGGGGTATCCACCACCTCAAGCATTTACCATATGTGTTAAGAATAGTCCAGTTCCACTCTGTTAGTTATTTTAAAGTATACCCTAACTTACTGTTGATTACA
>NW_012151285.1:5953130-5957955 GCF_000956105.1 Propithecus coquereli | reverse complement strand
TCTTGGCTGCAACAAGTGCTCAATAAACACGAATTATGTTAACGTAAAAAGACTAAAATAATCTACTTAACAGTAAATTTAGTTTTATGTTCATTCCATAAATCCATCAATTTCGATAGGTGGTAGAAGGCAAAAATGAGAGAATTTTCTCCCTTAAACTATAATGTCACTTTTTATTAAAGAACTGTTCAGTGTTTGTCACAATGAACATTAGGTAGTATCAAAATAGTCAAAGGGCTATTATTTTTCTATCCTCTCAACAGGATAAAAAACATTATTTTGATTTCTATTCTTCTAAAGAGATGCCAGTTGCTGATTAAAAATGTTGTACTGGTATCAATATACTATGAAATTAACTTTCAAAGCCATACTGTAAATATAATATCCTTGGAATAAACTTGAAAGACGAGCTAGTACACATAATTCTATTACTGTATATTTTAAAACATGAATTTAGAAATTACCATTTGGTCCATATGCTGTACGAGTGGTTTGGGCAAGCTCCTTGCAAGCTTGTATGTTTCTATACACAGCCTCTTCTAATCCTGAAAAATGCTGTTAAAAAAAAAAAAACTTCTAATTAGAGAGGACAGTGAAATAAGAATTTTCAAATACAAGGTCTTTGCTTATCTTGCTTCTAATAAAGAGGCAGAATAGCTTAGATATTTGGCATATGGGAGCTGGTTACAATTCTTAGCTTTCTGGCTAATTAACTTACGTGACCTTGGGCAATTTCCCTAACATTTCTTCATCTGTAAAATGGAGGTAATAATAATAGTACCTACCTCACGTACTGCTGAAACAAACAAGATTTATGTATGTAAAACATGGCATTTGATATTAATAAAGAATCCATAAATATCCTCACTAGTTGAATGAATAAAGCATGACATTTTAAGGAACCGCAGGTACCTACTTACACATCGAATCATAGGACCTACTATTTTTTAAAATGTAACATACAGGGAAGCATGCTAAGAGTGATCACATAAAGAATATGAGGCATTTTAGGTAAAATACCCTCCCAGAGTTTATCAGTATTTTTTAACTAAAAGTAGAAACATGGTATATTTTTCTTGTTGTGTTAGAACCTGGGCTTTGTAAAGCCAGCAATTCTATGTTCATTGGGAATTCCCACTTAAAAGTATCTGCCCCTCAAGTGTTTACTGTATACTAAAGTACACAGATGATTGAATGCCCTTTTGAATTACAATTTCACTGTATGGATATTAAAAAACTGAATTGCTCACAATACTGAAATTCTCAAATTTACACTTTTTTTTCACAGTTGAGATTTTATCTGGGGACTCAGAGAGGTTTCATGAGCCTATTGCTCATGTAAACATTTTCCTAGAGTTGTGTTGCCCAATACAGTAGCCATTAGCCACTTGCGGCTAGTTAAAGTAATTAAAATAAAATACTTGGTCCTTCAATTGCACTAACCACAGTTCAAGTGCCCAGTAGCTATATGGCTAGTGGTTATCATATTAGACAGTGCTGATACAGAAAATTTCCAGCACTGCAGAAAGTTTATTGGATAGTACTGCTCTAAAATATAAGGCATGGTTTTTATAATATCCTCAAAAGGAACTGTGATCCAAACAAGGTTAATAGCCACTACTTTAGAAGTATTGAACTCCCAACAACAGAATTTAAGTACGACCTGGCTTATACTCTTCCTTCCCCTCACCTCCATTTTCCCAGAAATGGCCAACCGATCACAAATCAGATCCCATCACTATCATACTTAAGACCTTTCAAGGGCTTTCCATCATTCTTAGGATAAAATGCAAATCTCTCTTCAGGGATACAAGGCCCTGTATGTTCTCCTCTCCTCCTCTGAATTTACCATTATTATCTTCCCTCGGTAAACTGCAGCTCTGTCACCTATTTTTGTTGTTGTTTGTTTTTTTAAAAAAGTCAAATTCATTCCATCCTCAGGGTATTTGTACCAGCTGGTTCCTCAGCTTGGAACATTTCCTCCCTCTCATCTTGGCTAATTCCTTCTGTCACTCAGCATTGACTTAAGAGTTCTTCCCTGAACATTTTATTTAATCATTTTGTCTACCCCAATCCTTCTTTTTAAAGACAGACTTTTTATTTCCTGTCATTCTCTACTATAGTATAGTTTATTTCCTTCACCATTATTTGAGAATTTCCTTATTTGATCATTTATTATTTCTGTCTCAGAAGAACACAAACTCTAGGAGAGCTGAGACTTTTCTCTTTCACTGCAGTTCCTTCAGTACCTATTTACCAAATAGAACATCTCAGTGTTCTGCAGAAAACCACTAGTATCTGAATGACAATTAAATGATGCTTTGTAATACATAAATTTTCCAAACCTATCTTAGTAAAAAAACAATTCAAATTGGAAGCTATGATTTTTTTTTTTTAGGGAAGCAGTCAATGTCATTATCTTTTTAAAAAAATTTTTATGAGAGACACAGTCTATTTCCCAGATGTGAATGCTGTGGCACCATCATAGCTCACTGAAGCCTTGAACTCCTGGGCTCAAGTGATTCTCCCATTTTAAGCTTCTCCAATAGCTGGGACTACAGGTGCACGACACCATGTCCAGCTAATTTAAAAATTTTTTTTGTAGAGACGGGGTTCAGCTGTGTTCCCCAGGCTGGTCTGAAATGCCTAGCCTCAAGGAATCCTCCTGCCGTGGCCTCCCAAAGTGCTGAGATTACATGCCCTACCCCAAAATATTTCAAAAATGCATCCTACAAACAAGCTCCCTAATACTGTTAATGCTCCCTCTACCTCCCATACAACCTTAAATTCAATCACAATGATCTATTTCTTTAATTAAACACAGAAAATATGGAGGACAAATAAAGGAACACCACTATTTGAACAGCCAAAAAGCCATATTTTATCAATACTGCAATAAGATTTTCTTTTTTAAATCACGCTCCTGAAATTACATCAAGACCAGATCATAAAACAAAATATTGTTATTTGGGCTAAGGCATAACTTATCTTGTGGGTCACACAGGTTTAAGGCAGAACTCAAAGATACCATCTTTTGGTCCAATCTCCTCAATTTAAAGATGAGGAAAGAGGTCCGTTTTAGGTCAAGCTTGCTAACATTAAGTTGGGAGACTGGAATGCAGTTGGCTACAACGCACTGCTTCTGAGAACTAAACTGGAAGCCTCTATTTCTCACTTGGAAGGAAACAACCTGTTCCTACGCTCTCCTCTCTAGATCGCCGGCTTCTTGTCCCTTCCCATTCTGTAACTCGCGAACTGTGTGTCAATCACGTTGCAGTTCCCAACAGCAATTTCATTTACATTATTCAACTTCACCTTCACAATACCCTTTCAGGGTGGAGGGCCTCACCAGCCCCATTTTGCGAATGAAGAAAAAATGCATGAGTGGCCTTATGTCTGCCCAACTAGAAAGTATAGAGCACGAATCCTGCGGCCTTAACCCCTCGACCATCACTTTTTCCCCCTCGGCCTTCCCCCAGGTCGAGGAAGAATGGAAGTGTCCGCAGACCTCCACGCCCGAGCCCTCCCGAAAACACCTCCGTTTCTGGAATCTTCCCCCGACCGCTGTGCCAGGGGAGCACGCCCAGCCCGTTAGTAGGCCCTCCTTCTTTGCTGCGGCCGCCGCAGCCCTATGCCGACTCTCTCTCACCGCACCCCCTTCCTCCATCCCTTACTTTCGCTCCGTCCTTGAGCATCTGGGCAAAGCCCGGGGCCTTGGGAACGTGAAGCGCCATGGCCAGCCTGCAGGGAGCGGTTCACGCGCTCGCTCGGAAAGTCGCGAAGGAAGCGAGGGACCCCCACAGCCTTCTGGGAACGATGCGTGCCGCCGCCTCACGCTCCTCCTCTTTCTCCAGCGGGCCCGCCTCTTCCCCAGCCGCCTAGTTTGAAGCCTCGCGAGAACGAAAACACCTCCCACAGCCAGAACAGAATGGACGATCCCCGATCAGGTCGATCGACGGGACCGAGCACAGGATGCGCCTTCGGGATTCAGGCTGACGCACGCACAGTCGGTCCGGGCCGTTGGGGCTCGCTCCCGACTGTCCTCACTGACCAGACTCAGGGTTCGGACGTTTGATTTTTGCCGTTTCTGGCCTGGAAGCCACACTTCCTAAGCTTAAATTCCCACGTACTCTTCCAGACCCAGCCATCAACATCAGGATAGGTGTGCCTTTTCTTCCCGAGGCACAGCATCAGCCCTCACCCCCAAAACCTATCTTTGGGTGTCAGCTCTGTGTTGGGCACTGTAGGAGGCGCTGGGAACGTGGAGGTGATTAAAGTCCTTCCTAAGGATAGCTGTGTTTGGAGGGCTCCTATGTGCCAGGTTCTGTGTGACTTGCTTTACGTGCAGTATCTTTGTTAATGGTCAGTCTTAACAAGTTATTATTACATCTATTTTATAAAAGAGAAACTGAGGTTCGCAAACGGTAAATAATTTGTCCGAGATCACAGAGCTAGTAAATGTTAAAGCTGGGATTCCTGCCCAGATCAGACTGGTTGCAAACTGCACGTTCTTAACCTCTATCTATAGTGCTCTTTTCTACTTCTTCCTGGAAACATAAATTCCTTTTATTCACAGAATCTTTTCAAACTTGATCTCTGTGTCCTTTCACATTAACACATGGCTGATTGAAAAAAAGAATTTTCACGTTGTGAAAGTAATCCACTCTCTTTGTAGAAAATACAGAAAACATGAAACAGACCGTTTTGGTGGGACATTTGACTTGGACACGTATAAATGAATGTAAAACTTTAACTTAGGACAAATTTAGAGTGCCCAAAATAATGTCGTGTCAAGTGTCTCATTGGTTCCTATTTTTTCTAATAA
>NW_012151285.1:5931496-5952241 GCF_000956105.1 Propithecus coquereli | reverse complement strand
TTCTGTATGGTAATTTATCAAGGAATGAAATTGATTTAATTGCTAAGAATGCTTTTTAGATGAAAATTCTTAAGTTTATGTAATTTGGGTTAAACTGTACTCATTAGACAGTCAAGACATAAAGGGTAATATTTCCACTGGGTCCAAGTAGGAGATCAAATATTTCTCACACAGAAAATAAAACAAACACAAATACTTAATGTGGTTTCAAGGCTTAGGGTTTATCTCACCCTTATCTTCTCCCTCTTGGCCTTACTGTCTTTTGGCCCCAGTAACTAGAATAGTTTATGCTGTCCACTTTTTACCTTTTCCGCTTCAGGGTCTTTGTCCTTGCTGTTCCACCTAAAATGCTCTTCCACTCTCTTTTGGCTAGGTTAATTCTACTTCTATAAGCAGACACTTTGATTAGAAAGCCTTTGATGACCTCCCAAGACATTCCCTGTTTGTCATTCTCATAGCTTCCGTGCTTCCTCATAGCACTTGCCACAGTTATAATGGCAAAATTATATTTCTCCATCAGCAGGTAGGTACTGTATCACTAGCACTTATACTGTAATTGGGCATTGCATGGAGTAAGGATTCGATAAATAGTTGTCAAATGATGAATGGACAACCACGTAGGTATCCAGAAGAGTAGATCAAAGTGTTGGGGAGCTATGGTGTGAATGTTTTTGTCTCCTCAAAATTCATATATTGAAATCCTAAACCCCAAGGTGATGGTACTAGGAGGTGGGGACTTTTGGGAGGTTATTAGCTCTGAGGACAAAACCTTCACAAATGGGATTAGTGCCCTTATAAAATAGGCCTGTGGAAGCTTGTTTGCCTTTCTACCATGTGATGACACAGTGAGAAAGTGCTATCTATGAACCAGGAAGTAGACCCTCACCAGACCCTGCATCTGCTGGCATCTTGACCTTGGACTTCAATCCTCCAGAAATGTGAGAAATAAATTTCTGTTGTTTATAAGATAATCTATAGTATTTTGTTATAGCAGACCAAAAAGACTAAGATATGGGAGGTGTGGTCTCTTATTCTTCCCATCCAGACATACATGCAGCAAAACCAGAGAACAACACAAAACAATCAAGAGAATTTTTGTCCAGGAGTTTGCAAAAGACCAAGAAGACTGTAGGTTTCTACTTTTTTGATTCAAAACCCTGGGATCCTCATGTTACCTGCCAACTGAAAACATGGCCTACAGCCTCCAGGAAAGAACTAAAGGCCTTGAGGATTGGGGGTGTTAGCTCCCTCAACTCCCCATTCAGGAGGAACTTCACCATGGCTGGGGATGTCTGAGCCAACTCAGGACTCTGATAAGGAATCAGTTCACCATTTTCTTTCTTTTTTGAGACAGAGTCTTCCTCTGTCTCCTGGTCGACAGTGTAGTGGTGTGATCAGAGATAACTCACTGCAACCTCAAACTCCTGGGCTCAAGTGATCCTCCTCTGCCTCAGCCTCCCAAGTATAATAGCTGGGATTACAGGCACACACCACCACATCTGGCTAACTTTTCTATTTTTTTTTTTTTGTAAAGGCTGGGTCTTGCTCTTGCTCAGGCTGCTCTCAGACTCCTGGCCTCAAGCAATCCTCTGGCCTCGGCCTCGCAGCGTACTAGGATTACAGACCTGAGCCAACACACCTGGCTCAGTTCACCATTTGTTTTCAGTTATTTTGTTTCTAAAGTTTTAATCCCTGTACTTCAGAATCGTTTAAATGTTTTAACCCTGTCTATATGTTGTAAATTTTTTGGTATTCTTATTTAATTTTACAACTCCTATTAAATCTTTAACTATATGACTTTTCTTTTTTCCCCTATTTATATTACTTACTTTATGTTACTATATCATCTTATTTTTCATTATCTTTCCATTAAATTTTAATCCTTTTTCTTTGGTTTTAGATTTTATGATTGCTTTTGTGTTGGCTTGTTATTCTACTTCAGTTTTTTTGTTGTTAAAATATCCTAACATTCCTTTTATAAATTTTTTAATCGAATTTCTTTGGGCTTAAGGGGGCCCAATAATTTATACACCTATTCCCTTTCCAAGCTTGGAAATAATCAAGAAAATATTAGTGGGAGTCAGGCAGCTGGAATTCAGTCTCACTGGACCATGGAGAATATGGCTTAGTGTAAAAACACAGACTTTCTTGTATGCCATTGCTACTTTTCACTAAAGTGGAGTGGAGAAGCAGAACAGACAATGGGAGACTTTAAATGGGTTAACTCCATGCAATCAAAAAAGGTAGCCCCATGTCAGTCACTCACCAATGAAATAACTCCTTTTAATGAGGAGTGGATTGAGAGGCCAAGAGGGTTTGGGAGAACCAGAGGAGTAAGACTAATCACTTTCCTCCCAATATAATTGTTCCTTTAATTTTTAATCTCCCTGTAAGCCTCCCAAACCCTGCCTTTTCTCTATGGGGTTGAGACAGTATAGGGACAGGACTCAGGCCTCACTTATGACCCAGGGAGGCAACATGAGACACCATGACCCAGCATAAAAGAGGAAAAAAATCAGTTCCTAGCTGCTGGAATTCAGCCCATACCCATATAAAGTGAGGGCCCAACCATCTGTCTCTTGAGTAATGTTTTCTAAGATCACTAAAGCAAGATGCTGACACTAGCTGATAAAGAACTTCACCACAAAGATCTAACCACTTCAAACCAAAAAGGACTGCCACACTACCTTACTGTGACTTTCCCCTCATTATAATTATTAGGGAGGGGACTCATAGCTCAGTCTGAGAAAGAATTCTCAACACAAAGATTAGAATTGTTTCAAAGAAAGAAAGTTTATCTTCCTGAAAGTGGGAAGGGTGCAACACTAGAAGAAGAAAGGAGAAGTATCAGCCCCAAGGCTAAGGGGCTTGGAGTTTTTTATAGAAAAAGGGTAACTAAACAGTTAATGTAAGCTGATAACAGGAGGCAGCTGCGAAGCAGCTGTGTCTGTTTATCCTTTTTTTTTTTTTTTCTCTTCTCTGTGAGGTTGCCTTATCAGAGTCCTTACAATATGGTCTGGCAGGAACTGAGGTGGTGAGCTTTGCACCCTTGTTGTCTGCTCAGGGCTCTTCAAGGCTATCAAAATAAACTCTTTGAGAAGTCACAGATGATTAGTCTTAAAGATGAGCTGAACACCAGGTGGTTAGTCAGACAGGGCTGTTGTACTGTGATCTTTCCCTTCAAAGGGACAATTATGTGCTATGAGTTTATTACTCTTTCTTTTTGATAGACAGTTTATTTTCTCTGTTAGATAGTTTATTACCAAGGTCACCCTATCATTCCTACCTGGCTTTGGTTAGAATTAATAGTCTTATTAATGGGCTCAAGATTGGGGTATTTGGGTGGAGGTCTGTTTTTCTATAACTGCTTCCTGCTGATTTAGTTTCATAGAGTTGTCCCTACATGAGAGTCCAACTGACAGTCATTAAGGGGGAGTGGCTGAACTCAGATGGTCTTGAAACTCAGAGTAGAGGCAGGATAGAAATTACATTGAAGGGAAACTGAAAGGGCTGTTTTACCCTTTTTTCTTTACTTTTAAATGAATTTTTATTGTATACATTGTTGTTAGAACTGGTTGCTTTAAGTAACCTTGAATTAGTGATATCATAGACAGTGAGTTTATCTTGATACCAGTAACTTAGCAACTGTAGTTTTAAAGTAGGCAGAAAAAGAAAATTGTTTAACAGAATGGTAGCAGTTTGACCCTTTGAGCTCTGAACTTTTCTTGATGTAGTTTGTCCATTATTTTAAACATGTGTACAAGAACAGAGCATAATATGTGGAGACCAGTTGGAGTCCTAGAAAACCCGACATGTCTTTAAACTTTTTTTATAGACAGTACATTTTTATCTCATATATTCATATAGATAACCTCTTAATAAAAAGAGAAATTTAAGAGGTATTAAACCCAAGTCTGGGAACACCACAACAGAGAAGTTTTCATGAATCTTATCTCAAATCAACCTGTACTTAAACTACCTGTCCTGGGTCTAAATGGCATAAAAGGCCAACAGAAGAAACAGGGTATTCCCAATGTGTACACACATACATTAAATGGACTGTATTTCCAATAAAGAATTCTAGGGAGTGTCAAATACAAACAGTCAGAGGTCCTACTCTCCAAAATTGTTGAGGCTTTTAATCCAAATGGGAATTTCTCTGGAATTCCCCAAATGGAGAGAGGAGTTTTCTGTAAATAGCACTCATTAATCTGGACACAAATGTCAAAATCCAAAGATCAAAGATCTATTCTTTTCTGACAATCATAGAGGTGTTGGAGATGGTCACAGTGAAGCCTGTAATAGAGAGAGTTACCCTGGGCTTGGCCATCTCAGTGTTGCAAAGTGGAGCCTGTGCCAAAGTTGGGGTCTGTCAGGCTGAAGCAGTCCCGGACGATCGTGGGTAGGGAGGATGCCAGCACAGGGGCCCACCAATTCTGGAAGGCAAGTACAGTCCCCTGTGATTATACTTCATTGACCCAGCTGGTTGTACAGGGAGCAGGGCTCAGTTCCTGTAGAAGGGTGTGGTCCTGGTGCCTTCTTACCTGGCCCTCTTGGGTAATTCTGCCTCTGAAAAGCTAAGAAGTTGTGTAGAAGGGGAGGGAGCAGTTTCAAGACTGAGGTATAAAAGAGAGTTCCTTGAGAGAGAGAGAGAGAGCGAGAGAGAGAGAGAGAGAGAGAAATGAGTTCCCCAAGACAGAGGTGGAAAAGTGAGATCCCTGTATGGAGGTACCCCGTATGGGCCATCAAATGTTAGACTGGGAACTCGTGGTGCAGGATGAGAAAGAATTCTCAACACAAAGATTAAAATAGTTTTTTAAAAAGTTTATTTTACTTACCAAAGGTGGAAAGGGTGCGACACAAGGAAAAAAAAGTTGGTCCCGAGGCTAAGGGGCTCAGAGTTTTTATAAAAAGGATAGCTAAACAGTTAATATTATAAACTGTTACAGTAACAAGAGATGACTATAAAGGGACTGTGTCTATTTATCCCTTTTGTCCATCTTCTCCATGAGACTGCCTTATCATATGGTCTGACAAAAACTGAGACAGTGACTCACACCCCTACTGTCTAGTCTGGACTTTTCAAGACTGTCAAAATAAACTCTTAAAAAAAGTCACAGGTAGTTAATTTTAAAGACAATGAGTTGAGCCCCAGGTGGTAAATAAGACAAGGGGCTGTTGTGCTGTCATCTTTCCCTTAAAAAGGACAATTATGTGCTGTGAGTTTATTCTTCTTTCTTTCTGTTAGATACTTTGTTTTTCTCTGTTAGATGCTTTATTAATAAGTCCAGTCCTATCAATAACCTCATTTCAATGCTAAAAATCATGCCCAGTGGTGGAGATTTAACATTATAATGAGACCTACAATGCATGAAGAGGCATGTGATAGAACTACGCAGGTGCGCAAGAGAACCTCACCTTTTTATATGCTTATACGTCACATTTTTCCTGCCTAAACCTCTTTAAAATTCTTTCTGAACTCTCCTTCTGGAGTCTGCTTGATGATTTTTCCTCTGTGCTATCTCCCTTATGTTCAAACGTAAGCCCCACTAAAGCCTTGCCCATGACTCCTGTTTGGCCTCTCGCTAATTTCTGTTGTACAGAGAGCCCAAGGGGGTGAGGTTAGGGGGAGATCAGGCCTAGGACTACCATGTAGATCCCATAGCTTCACTTAGTTTCTATCAAGCACATATGAACCAAGGCAAGGACAGGCCAAGTCCCAAATGATTCAGCTGGTAAAGATACAATGAGCCACTTTTAGAATCAGACAGTCTATTACTTATACAGACCATGAAAGGAAGATTGGCCATAGGTGCTAGCTCATCAAGGTCATTGTTCTACATATCAAGAAGAAGGGTATGGAAACCAAAGGGACTAGGAGATTGTAATGCACATCGTGAGGTACCTGTCACTGAGGAGCTAACTCTAGACTGCAGCTAATGGTTTTATATACTGTCGCTCTGTTATGAAGGGGTGGGGCAGGGAGACCCATACCACTTTGTGATGAGAAACAGCCTCATGACAGCTTCCCAGGGGAGACTGGGAGGTGGCCTCACAGAAGCTCTTCAAAGGCCTTTCATGCTCTTGTGTTCCAGGAGGATCACCTGGCATTCAGCCAAGACTGATTAGCTTGGGGCAAGCCTTTGCCTACAGGTTCTTTGTGGATAGATGCAGGGCACCATGGCACCATGGCAGAGCCTGTCCCTCCAGTCTCGTGGTACTGTTTCTCCCGTGGCTTTCCTCAGAGGGTCCACCTCAGTGATGATTCTTGGTCCTCAGTGAGGCTCATCTTGCCCTTCCACCATCTGGATGCTTACTCTTCCTGCCCACTCTTCCTGAAGGGACACTTCTCTAGCTACCTCCTACAAGACATCTTGTAACCTTTGGTTACTCTTGGTTATTTCCTGACTCCTACAGAATACTGGCATCACTGAGACAGGAATTTGATGAGATAAAGCTGAGTTTATTCTTATTACAGTCAGAGAGAACACTATCTTGACAGAGTTTTAGTAGCATCTGGTGGGGAGGGCAGCGGAAGTTGGGATATTCATGAGTTTTTAAAGTCTGGCTGAGGAAGGCTTTCAATGCAGGGGCTTGAGTAGGTGTGAGTACAGATTGATAAGCATAGCAAGGCAGTGATTTTGAGGCAAGGGGTTTAAAGAGTCTTGGTGTATAAACTGTCATTTGATGCTTTCTATTGAAGAGTTGACGGATTTCTCTGCAAGTTTCTACACTGAACAATAAAGTTATTTGCAACCTTTATCTTTCTAGGCCAGTGTTTCAAGGAATAAAATTAAGTTGATGAAGACAGTGGAATAGCAAAATCCAATGCTAATGTGGACAGCAAGCATTTGTAGAATGTTTCAGCTGTGACTTGGGACACTTTTTCTGATGACAGTCAAAAAGGATCTTCTCCAAATGGTTGACTCTCCTGTGAGCTCAGTATTAGGGCTGTTTTCTTCGTCCAGGTAGCCTGGGTAACAGAGACAATGGCCTGAAAGAGGGTAAAAATGTTTTCTGTCTCTTCAAAACCCCCTCACCTTTCTTGAGAACTAAAACCTACATCCCTGTCTCAGGCTAGTGGTGGGGAGGGGCAAGAAAGTGTCCTGTGTTCTTTGCACCTCAGGAGATGGCTCAGGGGAATTACCTCAGAGGAGGTCACGAAATTGTCTTAGCCAAAGATGGGATTATGGGATTAATCAGAATATTTAAAAGCTCTGTTCTTCTGCTCAGAGGCAGGACATTGGGACTTTGAGACAGGAGTCTGCCAAACTCCTCATTTGCCAGAAAAATTAATAAGCTCCTCTTTCCTTCTCCTCAAACCACTTGTCCTTATTCTTCTGATGCAGCCCTCAGAGAAGTGCAAAACTTTTGGTTACACCTGTACATTTTCTTTGCTCCAAAATCTGGTGTTGGGAGATATGTTTGGATTCAAAAGAGAGAACTAGATTGATGCTGAGCTTATGACCAATGTAGCACTTGGTAATATCAGTCCCTATGCTATGACCAATATATTTATTCTCTATTAATAATTTCTGTTTTTTCAGCCTGATGTTGTTTTTCTTCCAATGAATAAGATTCCTCTACTAGAATGTGACATAGTTGGGGCCCTAAGATAAGGTTTCTAAATTACCTTATTTAAAAAACATCAAGCAAAGTTACTGCATCTATTTTGGCTGCATTAATCATTTGACTGCAGGAGCCCATAAATCCCAGGTTTTAGTTTTCTCTTTTTCCTAGTTATAGGGGAAAAAATCTTTCACAGAGATAAATATGGGCTAGTTATGCTCATTTTTTTTCATACTTGTAGGGAGGAAGGGGATGCCATAACAAAACACCATAGACTGGGTGACTTAAACAACAGATATTTATTTTCTTCTAGTTCTGGAGGCTGGAAGGTCAGGGTGCCAGTCTTAGGACTCTTCTCTTGGCTTGTAGGCAGCCACTGTCTCACTGTGCATTCACATGACCTCTTCTCTGTGCATGGGAGAGAGAGAGAGAGAGAGAGAGAGAGAGAGAGAGAGAGAGTGCAAGCTCTCTAGTGTCTCTTCTCATAAGGATATTAATCCTAAGGTATCCCACAGTAGGGAGCACAGGTCTTGTCCTGCCAAGATTCACTGAAAAATCACTGACATGAAGCAGAGTAATTAAATGGAGAAAAAGATACAAATTTATTTAACATGTATACATGGGAGCCTTCAGAATGAAAACAACTCCCGGATGGAGTTCAGAAGCTTACATGCCTTTCTGGTAAAATGGGTTATGGGAGTGGGGAAAAGAGGAATTCTGTTGAGGGGCAATAAAGGATTACTAGGAAGGATGAATGGATGGGAAACAAAGGTTAACTGGTGAATAATTCTTTGCAATTTGAATGAGTCTGACTGGCATTGTCTTCTTAAAGAGTCTGTTCAGGGATGGTCACATTTCCCAGTCTTATAAGGAGGAAAAGAAAAGAACAATTGTTCTCCTAGATGGGTCTCAATCTTAGTCAGATATAGAAACTTCAACTTTTTGGGAGAGTCCCAATGGTTGAAGGGGAGGTCAGAGAGAACTTGATTCTTTAGTCTGTCTGGCATGTCAAAATGTTTTGGGGTATTGGTTTCAGAGCCCCAATACCATCCTTATGACCTTGTTTAACATTAACTGCCTCCTTGTATGCCCTACTTCCAAATATAATCAAATTGGTGGTTAGGGCTTCAACATATGAATTTCAGGGGACATGATTCAGTTAATAACACTCTATTCTTATAGAAATCTTTTTGTCATGATTAATTCCTCTGATAAATCAGATGAGATTTACCTGGATTCATATATTGCCTGTGTCATACCATCCACAGTCTGCGTGGGTGTTGAGCCACAATTCTATGATCTTTGGACTTTCATCTACTCTAAGAACCCTGCAGTGGGAAGAACTGTTTAAATACTCAGTCTGATGGAGAACCAAGGGATACCAGCCTCAAATCATTGAGAGACAGAAGATTTCCCATAAGCCACTTCTCTGAGGACCACAGGGAAATGTTGAATGGCAAATTCCGAACCAACCTCATTTGAATACACAGCCCGCTCAACCTGAATGGGTAACACATGAAATAACTCTGGATAAGTAATTTTCTTCTATTCTGGGACCTTTGCTGTATGAGTTAGGTTCTTTGAGGTTGCAAGGAAAGGAATCCTACATCCTGAGAATACTTCCGAGGGTGTGGTTTATTCAGGATTACAGAAAAGTAAGAAGGAGCAAAACTGTCCTAGAAGCCAGATTGTTACTGCCCAACCAGGTTCTTTGCCCATTGCCCAGATAAAGGCCAATATACTAAGACAGCTGCAGTTGCAGCAGAGAAAGAGCTTAATATCACAAGATGCTGAGTGAGGAGATGGGAGAAATTTCTCAAATCCATCCCCTCAAGAACTTGGCGCCTAAGATTTTTAAAGGTGGCTTGGTGAACAAAGGGCTAGGGAAGTGAGTCTGCTGAATGACTAGGGATGAACTCAGGATTGGGAAGCAGAAATTGTCTTCTTGGCTAAGACAGTTTCTAGGTAGAGGATTGCAGGACCTGTTGGATCAGTTCCCACACATGGCCACTGGTCTAGTTGATGTCAGTTGGTCCGCCTGAATGCAGAGTCTGGAAGATATCTAAAAGACCAGTTTTAGGTTTTATAATAGCAATGTTATCTATAGAAGCGATTGGGGAAGTCACAAATCTTGCCCCCCTGAAGGATATGTGACATTTAAGCAGCAAATGGTTGGAGTACAGGCAAGTTGGGGAACAATGGCTGGTTAACTTTTAGCTGTGTCTTCTGTAGAAATCAGACTTTTATCACAGTTCCTGCCTTATGACCTGACATCATTTTAGTATAGGCAGTTGCAAGATGACTTTTCATGTATATCACCACAGATTGTGTGTCTCTGACTTGCCATTCTCATCCCTTAGCTTATTTTGGTGTCTATGGCTTCTACTAAGGTGGTATCTGTTTCTCTTCACCTTTTTCAACTGCTGACCTCTTTTTCTTCAATGTCTTAGCTTCAGCTAGCTTCCTTTGCTCTGTGGGTCTCTCAGCTTCCTTGTGTTCCCTCTTCACCCCACCAGCTGGGGCTCTATGTGTTGCATATTCAAACATCCCAAGAGAGAGGAGAGGATTGGTTCATTTTATTGCTCTTCAACAAAAAGCCCCTAGGTTCTGCTAAATTCTCTAGTCAGGCAACCTCAGAGGATACCACAAGCCTCCGTGGCTGCCTTGGCATAAGCAAGAATTCCTGGTGCATTCCATGGTGACTCCATGGTGACCAAGGTCATCGGTAGCCTTAACACGCAGAATGCTCTGTGGCTGTTTTGTTCCAAAGTGGGCTCTGTGTGTGGTCCACATTCAGTTTCAGGACTAGTCCAGTCAATCTCTCTGAGGCTCTGCTGTAGGTAGTAGTTCCCTTAAAGTCTTTTCAGATCAAGGCCAAGTAAGAAGAAATGAAATGTATTACAGTTTATTACCATTCTAAGAATGGAGATCTTGAACTAAATAGAAGTGATTGATTTTTTTCCCTTACTTTAAATATTGGTTTCGTTGCCCTGGTGTCTCTTTGTGCCTCGCTTGTGATTGAGCTGGTTAGATTACGGGGATGAAAAAGGTGAAATGGAGTGAGATGCATTTAAATTCTATTGGTGATGTCTTAGCTATCTGCAGATGGATGAAATCTCTATCTCAAGTGACTTGAGAGAGAAGTTTCCCTTCAGTTTTTATGAATGGATTGTTGATACATTAAAACTGCGTTTATCTGTCCTTTTTTAGTAAAATTAGGAGTTACTGTCATAATTCCCCTGATGGATGTGCTAGACAGTCACAGGTGTGTGGTCCTGTACTGAGAGGCTGGAAAGCCCAAACTGTGTTTCTCAGATTCCCTTGCAGTTGTGATTCTGGATACAAATAAGTCTCCATCAATTAGATACTTTCATGTGAGGATTGGAAGGTGGAAGGAAAGGAAAACAAATAGAAACAAAGTCTATTTTCATGCCGCTTCGGCATTTCTGCTAGCAAATGGAGTCTTGAGATGATGCATTTTTGGCACCACTAACCTGGTACTTGTTCTCCAGCTTTGCAGGTGCACAAGGGCAGCCGGGGGGGTGGGGGGTGGCGGCAGCTGCCTAACCCCCGCTTCTTGCTCTTTGGGTCACAGCTGTGATCTCAGTCCATTCAGTGATGTTTCCTGATTCCCCATGTTTCTGATGATTCACAAAGTATAGGTCACAAGGTGGGTGAGTTCTGAAACATCTGGGATTTATTACCTTAGAGATTGTTTCTCCAGCCCATCATGAATTTTCGAATAGTCTGATTCCCTGTATTAAACCCCTTCTGCTTACAATATCTCTAGTGGTTTCTGTTTCCTACATGTGATGCTGAGTGATACAATCTCTGTGTCTATTGGTTGTTAGGAAGCTAAAAACAGTCATGGCCAGGCTTCTGAGCTCACATTGAAATGAAATTCAGAAGTCATACAGAATCTTACCACATCCAGTTTTAACTCTTGATTTAAAAAATACTTTTGTTTTTAAAATTAATTACTGTGGCTGACCCAGGCTTGGCAGTTAGAACTGAGAGTCAGGAAGGATTGTAAAATGACACTGATGAGGAAGGTTGAGGAAGTCCCAATATCGAGGGATAGAGGGCCCTTCTTCTTAGGCTTATACTCTGAGATAAATTTCCTCCTCCTAGTACATATAGGAAACATTTCATTTCACAATCTTGCAGATTGAAAGGCCAAATTATATAAATTACTTGGTGAAGATTTTCTGTTGTTAAAATTGTTTATGGTATGTTGGTATCTGGCCTTTCCGACTTTGTTCTGGTGGACCATAATATAGTATATTCCCTATCCCTCCCCCTTTTTAAAAAAGATAAATCCTCTACTGTTTTTTAAATTATGGATTTGTTCATTTACTGGTTATTCCTTTTTACATTTTAGCCAGTTTCCCATGACAAATTGCAAGTCTGTGTTTCTCAGGCTAATATTCTATGCAAGGAGCAGGCTCTTGGTAAGGCTATTCCATAGTAAATTACTTTTTCTTTCTGTGTATTTTATGCAGAAATCTTTTAAGAACAAGATAAGGTGTTTGCAGCTTTTACTGATCTTTACTCAGTATTTGACTCTGTGCATAGGAACCATATGTAGGCTCAGCTGTATAAGTACACTATTAAACCCAGTCCTGGTTCTTATGTAGAAGTTGCATCTTAATACCATTGCAAAAATCTGGGTTTGGAAGAAGAGTCTCCTGACCAATTAAATGATTATTTCCAAATAAGTAAAACAGGTTTTGACCACCCTGTTTTTTCTTTTTACTTGTTTCATGATATTTCAAATTACTTTTGGATGAGCTAATTGAATTGACTTTGTCCCTCCTCCCATGAGAGTAAAATAGAGGTTGCATGCAGTGGCTCACTCCTATAATCCCAGCATTTTGGGAGGCTGAGGCAGGAGGATCACTTGAGGCCAGGAGTTTGAGATCAGCCTGAGCAGCACAGTGATACCCCACCTCTACCAAAAAAAAAAAAAAAAAAAAAAAAATCAGCCACGTATGGTGGCACAAAATTGTGGTCCCAGTTACTTGGGAGGCTGAGGCAGAAGGATCACTTGAGCCCAGGAATTCAAGGTTGCAGTGAGTGACAATTGTGCTACTGTACTCCAACCTGGGTAACAGAATGAGACCTTGTCTCTAAAAATAAATAAATAAAAAATTTAAAAAATTAGAAGAAATTAGGACCAAGACCTACTAAAATAATTTCTAGAACTTGATAATTAGTAGATAATGCTTATTACTTTTTTTTTTTTTTAGATAGGGTCTTGCTCTATCTCCTGAGTATCTAGGTCTTCATGTGCATGCCACAGTGTCTGATTTTTTTGTTTTTGTAGAGATGGGGTCTCACTGTGTTGCTCAGGTTGATCTCAAGCTCTTGGCCTCAAGCGCTCCCACCTTGGCCTCCCAAAGTGTTTTTCAATATTACATAAAGAAATGACTTGAATTCAGGCACTGTATTAATTAGCTATTGCTGTGTAATAAATTCCAAAGCTCAGTGGCTAAAACAACAGCCACTTATTATTTTTGACAAGCCTAGGACTGGTGGGGCAGTCTGGCTGATCTGCCCAGGCTTTGCTGTGTTAGGCAGGGATTGCCTGTGTTTCTGCAGTGGGCTAGTGGCTGGGTTATTAAGGGGTGAGGGGAGTGCTGGTAGGTTTCGAGGTCTCAACTGGGGCAATTCAGCTTTGCCTCACATGGTCTTATCCTCCAGTGGACTACCTGGGTTTGTTCTCATGGAAATGGGGGCAGGGGATTTCTAAAGGAGCAAAGAAAAATGTGCAGTTACCCTGTAAAATTTGCTACTATCCCATTGGCCAAAGTATGCCACATGGCCAAGCCCAGAGTCAGTGTGGGATGGCAGTATCAAAAAGTACAAATATAGGAGGCTTGGAAATTGAGGACAGTAGTGCAACCAATCTATCACAGCCATTCGAAAGCCCCAATCATCCTTTTTGGCAAGAGTTTTCCAACATTCATTTACTTCGTGTTCAACAACTTCCTTCAACAAATTATCTTAGGAAAATATTGGAACCAATTTACCTTGCAGGATTCACTAGAAAGCAATCTTACTTAAATGAATATGTCCTTTGGTGTTTTACTGAGTTTTTTTTTTTTTTCTGAGCCACAGTGGGTCACTGGAAATATCTGCATTGAAATAATCCAGGCTAAAAGTTAGTGTGGCCATGGTGTATGTCATAGAGCTTTGATGTCTTACTTTCTCATTACGAATTTAGAAATTTTTAGAGGGTACGATATTAGTCTTTTTAAAGGTATTTGGATGTTTACCTTGTGTAGTTCCTCAATTTTTTCTGTTTTACTCTAGTACACAGAATTATCTGCACCCTGGATTCTAGTTTGAGAAGATAATTTTTAACTGCTTTATCCAATTCTTATTAAAAGCCAAAATTTATGCCTGAGGGAAATTCCCTGAAAGCTATGCAGTACCTTCTCATTTAGATAATTAATTTTGCCCTTGGATCAAGCCAGACCATCAAAAAGTCCTAGTGCTTTGGAGAACTGAGTTTGACAAATCGCATTTTTGTATCATGCCATTGTCTTATAATAAGGGAAATTAAAATGAACAGCCAAATATCATGGACTGTTATCTCTACTCTAGGCCTGTTTTTGTGGATGTGAATCATTTTATTATGTGATACCTTTTTTATATGACCTGCAGAGAAAATTTATCTCATCATTCAAGCGTGGCTTTTATTTTATGGCTTCTATGAACCTTACAATTTTTTGTTTCTCTCTTTAATTGTTAGAAACTTAGCACCGAATGTGTAGCCTACCTCTACCAACTCTACAGTGCTCTGGTGTAACATCTCTGTATAATACTCTTGCCACTTGGTTTTATTATTTTTCCTGCTTTTTTTTTTTATGTTTTTGGTTCAAACTATCTCAGCTTAAAAAAAAATCCTTGTTGATCTTATTTGTTTTTATAAGCCATATCAAATCCTTTATGGAATCAAGTGGAGTATACATGTATTTTCCTAAAGTGCTCATTTGTAGATTTACAGGTGGCTTAGGAATGACTAAAGGGGTTAGAAGCATCACTTCAGAATTATTATTTTTTTTTACTAACTTAGGAGGAAGAATTTATAATTTGTTGCTTGCACTAGAAACACATCCACACCATAAGTAGTTCAACACCAAAGCATGAAACAAGCTTGAGACCATCTTACATTCATTACTATACACAAATTACATTATGAATAATAAGGGGAACTAGAGGATCACTGTAGAGTTTTTTTCCTCAGGGTCCACACACCATTTGATTCATATCAGATGGTCCCTGATTTCTTTTAGGTACTTAGCCCATGAGCCAGTACTTATTTTTGTGGTTGGATTAGTGAGGATGCTTAATGGTTCAAATGCTTATCAGCCATCGTCATTCTCACTTGTCCTGTTCTTAATGTTTTTGCTATTTTTATTACAATGATTTCCACTAGGATTTTCATTAGGGTCAGTCATTAGTCTCAGTGAATAAAATGAAGAAAGAATCTATGTGTCTATTTATGTAGCAGTCTGCTAGAGCAATTACATTTTCTTATTGAGATTTGATTGTGCAGTTTTTTGTTCCTTCCAGATAGTCACTCTCCTGACTCCACACCGAATTGTAACACTGAGGTGCAAGTTAAATCACATCAGGAATTCTGATGAGGAAGGAGGGTAGTGGCTACTAAAAGTCTCTTCCCAAAGATCTTTTTATCCCCTGACATCATCATACAGTGATTTTTGACAATTTAGAAAGATGTAGTCTAACAACAATTAGAAATTAACTTTCTGAGATGAATAAGAAAGTTTTTTTGGGATTGGAAATGAGAAATGAGAGGTACAAGACAGTATGTTTAGAAAAGAAAATGTAATAATGTACAGTTTGTCCAAAAAAAATCACAAAAGAAAAAGGGAAAAAAAAGTCAGCAAGGAAAATTCCTGTCTCTAAGCCTATGCACTTTCTTCTCATTTGAGATATGGAAAGACTCTTAGACGCTTTACTGGAGCCTTTCGGACTGAGAGTTGTTATAAATTGATACCTCCTATTCTCGTAAGCTTTGTAGTCTTGTTTCTACAGGAACAAATGAGAACAGGGGTGATAATGCACAAGCTAAGGGCAGTCAGACCTACTGATAGTAGCAAGAAGTGACAGCTAACAACCAGAAAAGGTCCTGACATGCTTAAAGGAGACTGGATGAGCTTGAGAAACGTAAGTGAGGCTGTTTAGTGAAGCCATTGCGTGTATCAGGGTATTACACTGAAAGTGAGCATTGGCTATGAATAAACTAAATGAAGATCCTCACACCTTGTTTAAGAGGTTATTGAACCTGTAGAATATATTTCAGTTCTATAAAAAATGATTCAAATTTTTAAAAACATCTTTTGGTTCTTGATGGGGTGAGCTTTGCTCGTCTGGAAAATCCATTTATGTAGAAAACCTCATTCCCTTGCTATTACATATGAATGAAATGTTACTGTATTTAACATCAATTACATGCCAGTAGCATGATCAGTATGTTATTTAAAGCAGTGTTGTGATGGCTTTGGTGCAGAATCATGTCTTTATCCCACCATGTGAAAGACAACTTGGGTAGTTTAATCACTGCCATGCGGAGTGACTAGGGGGTTCTGCTGAGTGAACTTCTAGAAGTTGTGTGGGATGGGAGATGAGGCAGCAGATCTCACACTATGCCCGCCCTCCCGCGGCCCCTTCCCGTGAGACTGCCGAAAAATGTCGAAAAGCAGAGAGAAATAAACCTTTGAGGTCTCTTAGGTAACTATTGCTGTTGGCAACCTGTGGAAGGTCAGGAGCCTATTTGTTAAGGTGCTGATTGAAACTCTGGGACACCGGTTCTTTCCCTTAATACAAAAACAATTTTGAGCCAAGTCATTTAAGACCTTTTGAAACTGACTCTAAAATAGCATGTGATATCCTGAGGAAAAAATAAACCATGATTTAGTAAACTAAGTGATCCATGGAGTAAAGACTGCTTTATATGGTGTTCTTGCAGAAAGAGCAGGATGATACAGTGTGGCCAGAAAAAATCCTTGGCACATCTGTGTGAGTTCCAGCTTGAAACGGACCTCGTGGTTTTCACAGCCCAGTAAATGTTTGCTACCCACTCGCTCTGGGAAATGGGCGGAAGTATTCTCACCCAGCTTAGAAAATACAAAGTCCATTTACCCAGTGATGCTCTAGGGGAGATTAAGGAATGTTAGTGTTATTTCATAGCGACCACAGCGTTTACTGTTGCTCCTTCAGACTCGTTTTGGCACAGCCTGGTCGACATTTCATTTAAATAATGAACAGTGCTGGCCTAAGATTTGACTTCAATCTCATTGATGATAATGTTGATGGTGAAAATGATAATGATAAGAAATATAATACAGTAAAGCATTCCCCACAATAATGAGAATTTGGCCATATGGTGATTGGCAGTTGACTCCCAATCTCTGCTCAGGTCCTGTTCTCACTTCATTAATCTTGCAATAACTTGACCCTGAATTTTATAAGAATAAATATTTTTTGGACTTCACAATATTATATGTTGGCGTTTTATCACATAAGGACAGTGACGATGATGACATGACCCCTTCCTGAGTGTTCACTCTGCACATTGTGCTGAGTGCTTTATGCATGTTATCTCGTTTAATCTTCACAATCACCCTGATGAAAACTCTCTAATTCCTTTGCACTATATATAAAATAAAAACCAAACTCAGCCAGGCATGGTGGTTCACACCTGTAATCCCAGCACTTTGGGAGGCCAAGAGGGGGGAATCGCTTGAGGCCATGAGTTCAAGACCAGACTGGGGCAACATGGTGAGATCCTATCTCTAAAAAAAAATTAGCTGAACATGGTGGCATGTACCTGTAGTCCCAGCTATCTGGGAGGCTGAGGTAGGATTATAGCTTGAGCCTAGGAGTTCAGGGCTACTGTGAGCTATGACTGTGTCACTGCACTCCAGCCTGGGCAGCAGACTGAGACTCTGTCTGAAAACAAAACAAACTGAAAAACAAAAACAAAAACAAAAACAAAAAGCAAAACAAAACCCAACAAACTCTCTCTCCCAGGTCCTCTAGGCACAGCAGGATCTAGCCCCTAGCTACTTCATGTTTACCCGCTTTCCCACACACTCTGCCATAGCCACACGACCTTCTTTTTGTTCTTGGAATGTGCCAAACTGATTCTCTCTGTAGTGCTTTCTCCCCAGCTGTTCCTTCTGCCTGGACTGCTCTTCTCCCATACCTTAGTGTGGATGACTCCTTGTCATTTGGGTCCCAGATTAAATCTCACCTCCGCAGAGAAGGTTTCCTTGATAACTCTGTCGGAAGAACTCCTCAATATCTCTTTCACATCGCCCTTTTTTATTTTCATCCTAAAACCTAATACTCCCTGGACATTTTCATGTTCGTGAATTTAAAAAACTCTATCTCCAGTGATTGGAATGTAATCTTCCTGAGAATTTGGACCAAATATGTCCTTTATTATTATATTTCCAGCTCTTAGGACAGTGCTTGGCATGTGGTAGATATTCAATAAATGAAAGAACCCCAACTTTTGGATGAGGAAGCTAAGGCACATAGAGGTTAAGATACATCTTAGGTCAAACACCTTCTAAATGGCTTAAGAGGAATTTACTCAAGGTCAACTCCACAGCTTATTTTCTTAACCACTGTGCTATAAAACACTGACTAGGAGATTTCTGTACATCACACCTGGAATAATGTAATGGTTATAGCTTAAAACTAAACTTAGCTTCCTAAGAAGGGAATTCTGGTTGTGTTTTAATCTACTCACTAAGTTAAGTGAATGGGTAAGAGTTTCTTCATCGAACTACTGTGCATTAGATAGTTACCACATTTCTCAAAAGCTCTGAATTTCCTATCTGTGCATTCAGGAAAGAGCAGAGCTGCAAAAACATTTCATTTATGTTCCAATAACTCTGATCAAGATAGATGCTTTTTTTCCCTCAGCAATTTAACTATGAGGAGTGAAGCTTGAATAAACACACAATTTAGGCTGTTGTAAATATTCTTGATTAAGAAGCTTGAACATAAGCATAGAAAAAAGCAAATAATAAATATTATCACTTTTTTTTGTGTTTTCCTGAAAGTGTTTATTTTAAAATATATAATTTATGTTTGACAAAACGGCATACAAGTTTACAGGCTTGCATTACATTTTCATCATGTTTTGAATTATATTAAGGAAGAAATATAATTTCTGGGTTCTTCCATACTCTCTTTTGTAACCTCTCCTTCAGTTATTTCACATACTGCAAAGTTTAATTTAACCATGATAATTTTGTTTAATAGGTTAAAAGGAATTACATTGGTTTTAAAATAAATTATGCTGCAAATAATAAAACTGCTAATAGGAAATATATTCCATAACACTAGTGCTATATTTCTTGAGGCTACTGAAGCCCCCCTACTATTATCATTATAGTCAGTCTTAACCTACAACTGACCAATTTATAAAATGAGTTTTGGTAACACAGGAAAATGTGTGCGCGCGCGCGCGCGTGTGTGTGTGTGTGTGTGTGTGTTGAAGAAGGCAGAGAAATTCCACCTTTTGTGACCTTGCTTTCTCTCATCCCATGATGATATGACCTTTTCTTTGTCCTGTAGTTCAGAAATCTTAGGGTGTGACTGTCCCAGTGAGTTAACTTCCTTTTTTACAACATAGAGTGCTAACGTGATACCGGTGCTGGGGGTATCCGGCACAAATCTCCCAGAGGTACTTCTCCTCTCTAAATCAAGAAGTTGAGGGAAGACTGTTCATACTACCTGGAGAAAGAAAGGTGAGCTCCCGAGAGCCCAAGGTGGGCCTTACATTTGTATTTTCCCATAAAAATACTGTTATATATCACTGTTTAGTAGAATAGAAATAATGATGTTATTATAGTCTATATCAGATAGATTATAGGTTAATATGTATTTGTATAGTTTTAAACTGACCCAGGAAGAAGGAGAAAAACATTTCCAATTCTAAACAATGAATATATAAATTACCTTTGGGAAGATAATCCTCTTCTGAATTGGAGGCTGCTGATTTGACACCATTAAGTTTGTAGCTGGTGAATGTTTGTGATCTTATTATTTCTTCACCTTGTCAGCCAGGTTGAGTTTAGAAACATGAATGAAGAATTAACTTCATAGGCCAGGCGCGGTGGCTCATGCCTGTAATCCTAGCAATCTGGGAGGCCGAAGTGGGAGGATTGCTTGAGCTCAGGAGTTCGAGACCAGCCTGAGCAAGAAGCGAGACCCTCGTCTCTACTATAAATAGAAAGAAATTAGCCAAAACAACTAAAAATAGAAAAAATTAGCCGGGCACGGTGGCACGTGCCTGTAGTCCCAACTACCAGGGAGGCTGAGGCAATAGGATGGCTTGAGCCCAGGAGTTTGAGCTTGCTGTGAGTTAGGCTGATGCCACAACACTCTAGCCCAGGCAAGAGAATGAAACTCTGTCTCAAAAAAAAAAAAAAAAATTAACCTCATAAAGAAACCATATAAAAATAAACAGGATAAATCTCTAAGCTGAGTTTCATCTTGTGTCTTCTGTCGTTACACAAAATTTGCAAAAAAGGCATGTCTGAGCTGTTCAAAGAGTGGAAAAAAAAGACAAAGAAAGGAAAGAAAGAAGGAAGGAAGGAAGGAGGGGAAAAGGGCAGGAAAGAAGGAAAGAAGAAAGGGTTGATGTGACCTAATAATAGTTTCCACACTATCAAACCTGTTTCCTTGCCTTTATTTTCATCATTATTGAGTCAATGGTGAAAACAGTAAGTGCAATAATGTGAAACGTAACTCATCCATTCATTCATTCACTCTACATTATTTTTACTTCACTGTGTCTCTTTTAAAACTTTACTAAGTAGCCTGCAGAGGGTGCACTTTCCTTATTTTTATATCTTTCAAGCACTTAAGACCTAAAGAGGAAAAGATGTTTTCTAAGATTAAAAATGGTTATCCGATGAAAAGAGGTGAAGAAAGCACAACTTCTCTTTTCTTTCTTCTAGCAAATGTTACAAAATGAAATATGTATAAGGCATAGGGAACACAGACTCCATTAACTTCCTAGTTAATAGAAACTTCAATTTTGGTGACTTACTTTCTATACGTGGAACTAGGATCATCAAGGCTCCCTCATGAGCTAATGTTTTTTCGACTTGCTAGATCCCC
>NW_012151285.1:5924073-5930971 GCF_000956105.1 Propithecus coquereli | reverse complement strand
ATTTACAAAATGACACTACGTACTCAGGAATCTTTATGTCTAATTATCCACTAATTTGAATCGTGAAGGAAATATGAGAAATGATCTGTGTGTTCCTTCTGAGAGGTTGTCATCTACCAGTTTTGAGATTTTAAAAAATTCAATGTAAATATTATTTTTAGCTTGTTGATTTTTAAGTGGCTCTAATTCCCTCTACCACAACATGAGGTATAGATTTTAATCAAAAACGTTTGATTTGATTTTCCCAAAGTGTTCGTTTTCAAATACATAATAGCAACTACCATCTATTGAGTACTTTCTATGTGCCAGGGACTGTGTCCTAACTGTTTATACATATAAATAACTCCATTTAATATTCACAATAGTACTTTGAGTTAGGTACTGTTATTATCACTTCTATTTTAAAGATGAAGGAACTGAGGATGGGGAGGGTCAGGAAAGTTGTTCACCATGACCCAGCTAGAGTACTACCAAGCTGGGATTGCAAGGGGGGCCCGAATGACTCCAAACGCTGGCTTATGTAACTTCATGCACAGTGTCTCTCAAGTAGTGGGTATATTAACTGTAGATTTAAGATGTTGGTAAAAAGTCAAATTGTAGAAGTGGCAGAAGTTCTTGAGTTCTTCTAATCAGCTCTCTGTTTCACAGGAAAAACCAAAACCCAAACCTGAGGCAGAGAGTGGTTTCTTTGTCGAACATCCAGGACTAGAACCCAAGCTTCTGACTCCAGGCCCAGTACTCTTTCTCCTGATTAGACATGTTTCCAGATTTAACCTCCAGTTTATGAGACCATTAACAACCTTCTCTAAAGAGGAGGCAAGAGGTTTCAAGTTCTTCTCAGGGAAAAAAAGAACTGACATCAATATGGTTTGTGTGGGGTCATTTGTCTCATCGTGACTTTGATTTGGCCTTGATCTTTATTTAGCATTTCAGTTTTATGCTCTGCAACAAGTTTGGCCATGTCAGAGGACCATCCAAAGGTCAGCTAGTTGGCTACCGGCGATTGGATGCTCACTCAGAAGCCAAAGTCTATTAATGTGCCCGCCGTGGAAATCCCCAGCTCACCTCTGGATGAATATTCCATCCACTTTCTGGAAGTTGCAGGTTCTGAAGGCTTTTTACACACTGCTCCATAGGAGCCTGAGGCTGGTGGGCAGCACTTCATTCCGTAGAGACCTGAGTCAGAGTGGGACGTTGGCTCTGTGGTGTTCTGGGTGTCCTTCTCTCTTGTTCAGCCAATGTCCCAGGATTCTGGTTTCACACTGTCACTAGGAAGCGTGGTTTAGAGGAGAGAGACTATTCCTGAATTTTTTTAATTGTGCTATTTTTTGCTTCTCTGAGTACAAATCTCCCCAACATCTCTGACTAAGGCTCACCACGACTATCACAAGACTTGTGTTTCTAAATAATAGCTCATAGGGTAATTCGTGCCAACATCTGTGGATAGGTTTACCCTAATCTTGGATACACAACACATTTTTCATATTGAACAAATCTGTTTACGTATTCCTACAACTTTTATTTCTCGGCTAATACTGAATTTGTTTCAAGAGCAATGATGTTGTTAAGGACCAGAAATATTCACTCCATAACTTATTTAACAGGACGATTCTCTTAAGCTATGAAAAAGAAAGACCTGGGTTGGAGTTCCAGCTCTGCCACTTAGCAGGCAGTGACCTCAATTCACATCAAGTAACCTGTATGAATCTCAGGTACCTTACCGCTAATATGAAGATGAGGATAATTACTTTCCTCATAGGATTACTGTGAGGAACAAATGACCTATGAAAGTGCTTTTTAAACTGTGAATTATTCAAATGTTAGTTTCAAATGTTAATTTATGTCACCTTGTCACATATCTGTAAACACTACAGAGCATATATGTTATCAGTTTTTTTGCGCTTATATATCACAAATTGGCCTTGGACCAATCTAGGCCATAGTTATTGCTCTTGGCGATTTTGTTCCCCTAGGGGTTATTTGGTATTGACTAGAGATACTTTGGGGTGTCACAACTAGGGGTATAATACTGGAATCTGGTAGGTGGAGGCTAGGGATTTGTCTAAATATCCCACAATCCACAGGACAAAGAATTATCTGGCCCGAAATGTCAAGAGTGCTGAGTTCAAGAAACCCTGCTGTAGAGCAGTGGGTTCTCAAATGTTAGCATGTGTCAAAGTCACCCTGGGGGGATTGTTGAAACACAAATTCCTGGACCCCATGGCCACATTTTCTGATTCAGTGCGGGGCCCGAGAATTTGAATTTTTAAGAAGTTCCCAGGTGATGCTGATTTTGCTGGTTCAGGCACTTCATTTTGAGAACCATTGCTAGAGACAAAGCAATCAATATGCATTGGTTGATTTGATAGACTCCTTTGCTCAGCCAACCAAGAAAAGTAGTATCTTGTTAAAACATCCAGTCTATCTCTTTGCTCTCTTCCTCTCCTCTACTTCCCTCCACGTGCTGGTACTATTTTCTCTCATTTCAGGAGAGCTTCCACTACGCAGCTGGAAAATGTTAGGGCATGATTATAGACAGCTCAAGGTTTATAGCATCCCAGTTTAGCTACTGCAAAGAAAAGGGAGGTCTCCCATTCTTCCAGAATGCATATAAAATCCCAGGTAAGAACTCTGATTAAAACTTGGACGAGCACCATGTATAATCCTAGGCCAATGAGTGTGGCCGGGGGATGAGAGGAGTGTTGTCATTGGCTGTCCCAGCAAAATCACAAGTAAGGGGAAGGGATGTCACCTTAGGGGGAAAGGAGTTGCAGTTATCAAAGAAAAGGGGGAAATACGATGCTGGGCAGAAAGAACCAAAAAATATTCACTCAAAGTATCTAGTTGGAATTTGGAGGACGTATGTATGTCATGATAAGCCCTTGTACTTTTTCCTGACTGTGGCTTAGATGATAAGTTTAGTTTTGAAGACATTGTTGAGGTGTCTATAGACTATATAGTAGCAGATATATATTTGGAACTTGCCTAAGGAGAATAAGAGAAAGGAAGAAAAGAGAAAAGGGCTTTTATAAATTAAAAAGTAAAAAAAGAAATAAAATATGAAGATATTATAGGGAAAAACACCTACGCTGTATATTACCTAGACCCGTGCAGTCCAATATGGTAGGTGTGTAACTTTGAGCTAATTAAAGCTAAATAAAATAAAAATTCAGTTTCTTGGTCATACTGGCCACACTTTGGTAGGCAGACATGGCTAGTGTCTACCATATTGGACAGTGGTTATCTAGGACATTTTCATTATCACAGAAAGTTTCACTGGAAAATGCTAATTTAGGTAGCATTAATGGGTCAGTGCCTTTTTTGGGGGATGAAATAAGCTAAATAAAAATTTTGGTAGGGATTTTTCTCTCCTTGTGCCTCAGAGTAAGTACTGTCAACTCTACCTTTAAAACACATCCCAAATCTAACCAATTCTTTTCCACTGCTAATCTCTGAGCCCGAGCCATTTTTATCTCCCATCTGGCCAACTTCAATAGCCTCCTGACTCACCTCTCTATTTCCATTCTTTCAATTTATATATGGTCTGCATAGAGCAGCTGGAGTGATTTTTTTAAAAACACATTGGATTTAAATTTCTTGAGAAAAAAAGGAATGTGAAAGAAGGAAACAATATGTTCTGAATTTCCACTATTTTGCACCTTTGTGCACTCTTCTTTCAAATAAGTAATATTCTTTAATCGTTATGATAATACATGAGGGAAGTATTGTAATTCCTTCCTTCTTTGTGAAGGTGGAAATTAGGGCTCAGAGAAGGCAAATATAGCTTGTCTGTGTTCACCTGGCTAGTAAGTGGCAGAGCGGTTGGAGAAATGAATGAATGACCATAAACTTTCAACTAGACTGTCTTGCCAAACATCGTTAAGCACTAAAGGAGATTTGTTATTGAGCTTTCTTTTGAGGAAGAGAGAAACTCTTTGTATCTTTATCTACCTTATCTGTTTGTTTATCTGGACTTTGTGTCCATGGTTATGAGTTAGCAATCCCTCATCAGATTAGAGTTGAAGGTCTCTATTCCTTGAACTCTCAAATATGCCAAAGTGACAGGTAGAGTTTTAACACAGGTTATAGGGAAAAGGTCCCTTCCCCCACCAAGTTGGGCCTGTTGTCCGAGGATTTAGGGCAGTGGTTACTTAAGTTTTGAGGCACAGTTTAAAATTCCAGAGTTTTGAAAGCACAGTTGAAGGGGTTGCAAGATTCCAACAGCCCACACACTCAAAAAGCCAGTAATAAGGATGATAAATCGCAATAAAATAAAACAACATCTTAATATAGGTAAATACAGCCACAGTTATCACATTGTTGATCATGGTGCTCCTCTTTGACACTATGTTACCCCCTTTCCCTGCGTTGTTCCACATGTTCCTTCTGTTGGGCTTCACTGTATTGAGCACATACTGAGTTGTAATAATATTAATAGCAGACATAAGTTTTATTACTTTTATTAAATATTACATGCATTGCAGCTGGGAGGAGCTCTGTGAGGATATTGCAACATAAGAGTTTTTCAGAGTAGGTTAGAAGCCACTTCTGACTTTCCTCTTAAGAAACATCTCCTCCCACTTTTATTCTCTGAGAGGCAGCCCTGGGATGTCCAGGAAGCTGTCGGCATCAGCTACAGACACTTAGAGAGTCAGAGGCCTCAGTGGTTTTCAACTTGGCTGCATTTCTTCAGCTCAATCAAATAATCATCAAATCCTCATTTCCCCCTCCACATTCCTTAGTATAAAATTCTTGGGTTGTGAATAAAACAGAGGAGGTGTATGAAATTTTAGAAAAATAGAGATGAACAATTTCTTTCAGTCCCTCATTTTGCTGTCGACTACTAAGAAGCTGCAGTAATTTTCCCAAGGTCATACACCTACTTGGGGGAATAATTTACTGTGAGTGGAAAAGAGTGTGGACTTTGGAGCCACATTGGATTTAACGTTCCAATCCTGTCATAGCTGTTTTGAACTTGGAAAAGTCATTTAAGTACTCTGTGTCTCTGTTTCCTTATCTTTAAACAAGGATGATAATAGTTAGGTCGCAGGGTTGTTGGTTGTTGCAAATTTAGAGATGCCTGTCACAAGTCACCTAGAAGAGTGTATTATCTATTGCTGCATTATGAATAACCCCCAAATTTAACATCTTAAAACAGAACACATTTTTTATCTCACAGTTTTTGTGGGCAAGGAATCTGGGTACAGCTTAGCTGGATACTGCTGGCTCAGGATCTATTACAAAGATGTGTGATATGCCATACAAATGTCATATACACTGTTGTGAAAAGCAGGAGGAAGAATCATTGGGGACCATCTTCCAAGCTAGCACTGGGTATCGGCAATGTAATGGTTGATTTGGAATCAGATGCCAGGTCAAATTTTAATGATACTCAGACAGATTATTGGATCAATGTTCACCTGAAGGTTATGTTCTCAGCTTGGTCTCATTTAAAATTTTTATCAGTAATGTAGATGATGATATGCAACAACAGTCTCTACTTTTTCTTGATCGTGCATCAGTAAAAACTTCTGAGTGTTTACCTCAACATGTGTATGTTTATTTAAAAATAAAAATGTCTGCCAGTGTTTATTAACTAATAGTAAGGCTTAATTTCTTTCTTTAGATTAAAAAAATTACAAATGGAAGTTTCATTATTTTTTATCAGAACCCCAAGGAATTGTCTTATGTCCTCTCTGGGTGTGTGCAACCCACTGACAGAGAAAGTGACTGAGAGATAGAGAATGTGGTGGATGTCAGAGTCAGGATACAAATAATACATCAAGATTGGGAGTAATTCATGCAAATGATCAACATCCCAGGAGCATCACTGGCACATAAAGTAGCTCGTGTGGATCCTTGCAGAGGTGACCCCTCTAGGCAGAAGAAAGAAAAAAATTATTTTCTTCTTCTGGGAACAAGGCTTCGTGAGTGGAGTGCAGGCTGGATTCAGCCACTGCTCTCCTTCTCACCTGTGCCTCTTCTGGTACAGTGCACAAATGGTACAACCATGCACAGCAGATCTATGGCTTCCCATTAACAAAAAGGCTCCTAGAAGTTTCAGGTCATTGACTTAACTGAAGTTCAAGAAAAATTAAGCACATGGTGGAAACAGGCCTCAGGAATAAGGCTAAATCTCAGTTTTTAGATCACGCATTTGACCAAGACATCAAGATTGATTTGATTCCATCTTCTCCTTCTTTTCATCTTTTTATCCTTCAAAAGGGGGAGACTAATTCCCCTTGAGTACAGGCTGGATAAATGACTCAATTCTAAAGAATAGGTTATGGTAGAACAGAATATGTATGATTAGGTCATAAAATGCCTCATGGCTTCTTTCTTCCCCTCCCTCTTGAATTATGTACTCTTAGGGAAGCTGCCATGTTGTGAGAATGCTCAAGTAGCCCTATGGAGAGGTCCGTGTAATGAGGACATGATGCCTCATGCTAACAGCCATATGAATGAGCCATCTTGGAAACAGATTCTTCAGCCTTGGTCAAGCCTTCTGTCCCAGCCAACAGATTAACTACCTCTTCAGGACAGACTCTGAGCCAGAACCACCTAGCTAAGCACCTAAGCTGCTCCCAGATTCCTGACCCATAGAAACTGTGGGAGGTAATAGAAATTTGTTACTTTAAGCCATGGGTTGGCAAAGTATAGCTCCAAGGCCAAATCCAGCCTGCTGCCTTTTTTTGTAAATAAAGTTTTATTAGAACACAGCCATGTCCATTGGTTTACATATTGTCTATGGCTGCTTTCCCACTACAACAATAGAGTTGAGTAATTGTGATAGAAACTATATGAAGCTGAAGATATTTACCATTTGGCCCTATCTTACAGAAAGAAAGTTTGCCAATTTCTGCTTTAAGTCTGCTAACTTTTGGAGTAATTTTTTTTT
>NW_012151285.1:5916395-5924023 GCF_000956105.1 Propithecus coquereli | reverse complement strand
TGATTAGGTCATAAAATGCCTCATGGCTTCTTTCTTCCCCTCCCTCTTGAATTATGTACTCTTAGGGAAGCTGCCATGTTGTGAGAATGCTCAAGCAGCCCTGTGGAGAGGTCCGTGTAATGAGGACGTGATGCCTCGTGCTAACAGCCATATGAATGAGCCATCTTGGAAACAGATTCTTCAGCCTTGGTCAAGCCTTCTGTCCCAGCCAACAGATTAACTGCCTCTTCAGGAAAGACTCTGAGCCAGAACCACCTAGCTAAGCACCTAAGCTGCTCCCAGATTCCTGACCCATAGAAACTGTGGCAGGTAATAGAAATTTGTTATTTTAAGCCAGGGGTTGGCAAAGTATAGCTCCAAGGCCAAATCCAGCCTGCTGCCTGTTTTTGTAAATAAAGTTTTATTAGAACACAGCCATGTCCATTGGTTTACATATTGTCTATGGCTGCTTTCCCACTACAACAGTAGAGTTGAGTAATTGTGATAGAAACTATATGACCTAAAAAGCTGAAGATATTTACCATTTGGCCCTATCTTACAGAAAGAAAGTTTGCCAATTTCTGCTTTAAGTCTGCTAACTTTTGGAGTAATTTTTTTTTTCTTACCTAGCAGTAGATATTTAATTCAGAGGAATCTGGCAAAAGTTTTAATTTGTATTGACAGTTCCCATTGACACAAACTCCTGCCATGATATTGTTTACTTTCCCCCTCTGCTTTCTTGATACACATTTTCTTGCAAATCAGTCTTAGGCCTTCTGTCCTCCAGGGCCCTGCTACTCAGAGAGTGGTCCTTGGACCCAGCAGTATCAGCACAACCACAGATAACCCTTTAAAACAAGAGACCGTTTTTTCCTCAGGGTTCTTTCTGTTCTCCTTTCAAAAATATTCTCCATTTCTCCTCTTTGCTAGAAGTATGACTTACATGTAAACTATTACTGTTTTAGCAGAAAAAAAAATCACTTTCCTCACTTTTAATTGAGTTGACTTCTTCTCATCCCTTTGTATGTGGTCTATGTTGGTGATGCACACAGTAATTGTTTTATTTCCAGTTGTGCAGTAGACTGAACAATAAGCAAATCCTCCACATGGAGGCAAGCTTTGCTGCTTTCAACTCTGTGCTAACCGGCCTTACCCACATACCATGAATTTGAGAACCTCCTTTGCCGAAGTAGGGAAAGCTTGTCTGTATTAAAAAATCTTGCTCAGAAACTTGACACTGTCCTGAGCTGGAGTATTTGGAATCGCACACAGGAAAGGACTGGGTATCTGTTGACCTGCCCAAAAGGCAGAATGTGCGTACAGCCATCTCCAATTACAGCACTCCAGGAAGCACCACCCCAAAAGTGCGATTGCTATGACCCATAACATGTCCTCCGGCTAATCCTCATTAACCGAGCTGGAGATTTCTTTTCCTACGTGAACCGTCTTCTCTAAACGGTATCCTTCCTGCAGTCTTTTCATGCCTTGGCCCAAGACTCTGGGCACACAGGCCTGGCTCTGCCCCTTACCAGATACATTTAACAGCTTTTATGAATTGCCTGCTCTCCTGGGTGAAACTTTGGGTTCTATTTATTGAGGGACCATGCATAGGGGGCTGGAGACAGTGGTAAGATTTTCTCATATCTGGAAGCATGTGCTTCCTGAGGAGAAGGGAAGAAGCTCTGGTTGGAAGACCCTATTCCAGGAGGAGCCATTTGATTTCCACACAGGTATCTAGCCCCGGCTTAGTGGTGGGACCCGCTTACTGATCAGTATCTGGGCCAATCCTGATCTTTGGCTTTCTGTCTCCACGGCTCCAACACTGGAAGTAGCACTTGTCCTGGGGAATTTTATGTTTAAGGAAGGCCTTGCTCTCTGATCTTTCTCTATCCACCTATAGGTGTTTGTCCCTTGTATTCCTCCCCTCCTCCATGTCATGCTGATGATTAACCTTCACTAGATCAGATTTATTCTTCCTGTCGCTCATTCCGTTAAAGCTTCTTCAGCTCTGAGCTACAAACTGAAATGATAAGGATGAGGTCATTGGCCCTGAGGATGAGTTTCCTGCTTCGTGGTTAAGTTATACCTGTAAACTGATAATCCCAGTAACATGTGATTAATGATCTAAAGGACATACAAGGGCTATGGTATCCTTGAGGAAGAAGCATATAACTGTTTAGCTGAAGAAGTGGGATGGGGGCAGGAGATTCCAGGCAGTGGGAAGAAACATCACAGGTAGAGGCATAGAGGCATGAAACCACAGGGGGAAGAGCTTATAAGAAGTTCACTTAGGGCTGTGCGTGGTGGCTCACATCTGTAGTCCCAGCACTTTGGGAGGCTGAGGCAGGACAATCTCTTGAGGCCAGGAGTTCAAGACCAGCCTGGGCAACATAGTGAGACCCTGTCTCTACAAATAATAAAAAAAAATTAGCTGGGTGTAGGGGCTCATGCCTGTAGTCCCAGCTATTCAGGAGGCTGAGGTAGGAGAACTGCTTGAGCCCAGGAGTTTGAGGTTACAGTGAGCTATGATTGGGCCACTGTATTCCAGCCTGGGCAACAGAACAAGACCCTGTCTCTAAAAAGAAAAAAGTTCACTTAAAGGGACAGTCTTTTCCTAGAAGTCTTATGTCGAAAAGCCAGTGGGGGAGGAAGGGTAGTGACATTCAAGAGTATTTTAAATCACTTCCCACACTACACAGAACTGAGGGTGAGTTCTGTCCAGAACTATTCCTTGTCCATATGGAATTCATGTGGCCCTGCACTCTGGCTGTTATTGGAAGAGGGACATTTTGTTCTAGAGTAGGACAGAAAGAAATTTTTCTCCCTATGAATCTTCTTAAAATGTTGCTGAAGGTAGCTCTGCAAAAATAGGCACTAGCCAGGCCTTGCACAGTTCCTGGCCTTTTCTTCTCACAGTTGGGATCCCATGAACCTCCTTGTCTTTTCATGGTAGACGTATCCCAGGCCCCAGGCTCTAGGATCAAGCCAGACAGGCTTAGAGGAAATCCATATGGAGTTTCCATGCAAATTAAGAAAAGCCATCTTCCTTTGAGTGGCCCAGGGCTTGGCATGGCTAAGGCTCATTGGTGAGTACCAAAAAGGCAGCATTTCTGAAGAAAAAGGCACCTGCTTCTCCAGGCAGATGGAGCCCTGCAACAGGGTCATGACTTACAGAACATTGCTGAGCTGGGTTTTGGCCCTCATTCACTCCTCTCCATCTGGTGTCCTTGTACTAATCACAACCTACACAGCCACATGTGGCAGCTCTGGAACATGGCCTTTGGCTGGGGAGTTTTAAAGATCAGGCATGAGTCCAGTGTCGTAAGATTTAGAATTGAGTCACTACTGCCATTAGTCTCCCTCTGGCCTGATGCCCCAGCTGTGACTGGTGGGCTTTATCTCTGTGTCTGACACCAGTTCCTGCCTTGCTCTGGTTCTGACCACAGAGCCTCATGGGCCCCAGACCCTCCCATGTGGCAGTGTGTTGGAGCAAGCCTCTGCCTTGTTCTCTGTTCTTGAGCTCCGTTATGAGAACTTGTCTATTCTGCCAGTCCTTTCTTTAAGCACAGGATCCTACTCTTTTGATTGCTTTGTCCACTCCTACCCAAGCTATGGCCTGTAGGGGAAGAAAGAAGGCAGGCCCGTGTAGGGCTTTCCTGCTAAGAGGAGGAAAGTGGTTTGCATTCAAAGTCTGGAGTATATTAAATTCTGACTTAGAAAGAGAATTGGTTTGAGGTGAAGGATGGATTCTCAGGAACAGAAGGCAACAGTACAGAAACTCCTAATGGCCTACTCAAAAGCAGTTTCCCTCTCATGTCCCTGCTTTTTTTGATAGAAAAGTGGTCTGAGTTAATCATGATAATCTTATTTCTTTCTGCAGCCATTTAGGGTAGGCCTGTGACCCAGTTCTGGGGAAGTCTAGTGAGGGCTTCTGGGAAAGATTTTTTTCTCTTTCCATCCCACTTGCCTTGGGAAGTTGTCGTGTGGGGATGTGGTACGTGGAGCTGTAGCAGCCATCTTGAAACCATGAGGAAATACAGTTACGAAAACAATAGGGAAACTAAAACAAAGACCTGGTTTTATTGAACTGCTAAATGAACCAATCCTGCCTATGTGAGAGGATAAATGTCCATTGGGTAAGCTATTTTTGTTGAGTAGTCTGTTAATGGCTAATGAAATATTTTAACTGATATGGAAATTATTATTTGCTAGGCACCGTGCTAGATCTTCATAATATTCATAACAACTATCAGTGCAGTATGTATTCCTATTATCTCTCTTTTTGGATACGAGTAAACTGAAGTTCAGATATGTAAAATATTTTTGGCTCAACAACATTGCAAGAAATACCTTTGTACATATATTTTGGTAAATGGGATTGTTTTGGGGAAAAAAACCTCAAGCTGTGTTTCTCCTCTGCTCTCATATCACAATAATCATCAACACAGAAGAAGACTTCTGTGGCCAAATGTGTGGATTCCTCTGCACACACCAAACAGTGGACACCAGCTGGGTGTCCTCTAATTCAATGCCCACACTATCTACCTGGAGATAGCATCAGACCCCACAGGGTGAGGGCTCAGTCCCCAAAACTACACCTCTCCCTGCCTCACTCCAGTCACAAGTCTGGGCCTCTGGAACTTCAGACCAACTGGCTTCAAGTTGGAGTTCCCATGACCACCTCTTTAGGTTTCATTAATTTGCTGGAGCAGCTCACAGAAATCCGGGAAACACCTACTTATGTTTATCAGTTTATTATAAAGGATATTACAAAAGATACATATGAAGAGATGTGTCGGGCGAGGTATGGGGGAAGGGGCAAGGAACTTCCATGCCCTCCCTGGGGTGCCACCCTCCAGGAACCTCCATGTGTTCAGCTATCTGGAAGTTCTTTAAACCCAGTCCTCTTGGGTTTTTATGGACAACCCTGTTGAAATGTGATTAGGCTTCAGGGTAGGGGACCAGGACCCTCTCTGGAATGAGGGTCTTAAGACCCCTAATCAGAAAGGTGAAGGAAGATTAGAGCCTTGGGGCAGGTGAAGGTCAGAGAAATTCTGTTTACTGAGGCCTCACATACCCAACCTTATAACAAAAGACTGTAACAGGGGCTATGAGAGTTATGAACCAGGAACTGTGGACAAAATGAAACTGTTATAAAACACCACGGGGATTAATTATTTTCTTGAATTAATTTCCTAGGAGAGGAATTAGTAGCTCAAAGGGTATACATATTGCTATGGATTGAATATTTGTGTCCCTCCCAGAATTCGTATATTGAAGCTCCAACCTCCAGTGTGATTGTATTTGGAGACAGGGTCTTTAAGGAAGTAATTAAATGAGGATGTAAATGTGGGGCCCTAATCTGACAGGATTTGTGTCCTTAAAGGAAGAGATACCAGAGAACTTCCTCTGTCTGTGCACATACAAAGATGAGGCCATGTGAGGACACAGCAAAAAAGGTGGCCATCCTCAAGCTGGGAAGAGAGCCCTCACCAGGCATGGAATCAGTTAACACCTTGATCTTGTACTTCCCAGCCTAGAACTGTGAGGAATAAATTTCTGTTGTTTAAGCCCCCTAGTCTATGATATTTTATTATGGTCACCCAAGCTGACTGAAACACGTATTTCAAGGCTTCTCATACCTACTGCCAAATTGTCCTCCAGAAACATTATGCCAGTTGTCACCCCCACCTGTGATGTAGTGTATGAAAAAATACATATTTCCCTGTACTTACACAAATACCGAATGTAACTTTAGGAGAAGTGCATTTGAATTGTGGTCTACCTTTCAGCACCTGGGTACGCTTGGAGAAACCACTCTCCCCTCTGAGTCTCAGGATTCTCATTTGCCAAATTGGCATCATCGTAATAACTCCTGCCTATGCTGATGCCATTTCATGGCATGTATGAGAGTGCCAATGAGAGAAAGAGTGAGAAGAGGTTTTGCAAACTGCAAAGTAAAACATAAGTGTTGGTGGTGGTGTTATTTGTCTTATTGCCTCAGTAGAACAAACTACAGAATGTTTAGGAGGTCAAATGAAACAGAAATAATTTGGCAGTGTTTGATCAACTCAAAAGGAGTAAAAATTAGTCAAAATGAAAAATGCATGAATGCTTTGGTGAGAGTCCCAAAGTTCAACTTGAATCTGAATTCAATTTACGCTAGGCCCAAACAATTTTCTGATTCTAGAAAAGTATTTTCAAAGAGTCCACGGACTTCCCTTTCTTCACCGCAGAATTATATTCCTATGTTGCTACTTCGTATCTTTCTACTGGGTTGATGTTCTTTGCTTCCGTGAATCCTGTCAGAGAAATCTCATTCACCACTCCATTTCCAATTATGATAACCATCTGAGCTTGGATGAGGCGGTTTACTCCCTTTCCCTAACCCACTGGCCTCAAGTTGTTTCCTAGTCAAAGCTCGTTAAGTGTGGACATGGGGTGCTGAATGAGTATTAAATGCTGTGAGTTCCAAGGAAGAACAACTTCCATATAAACAATCAGTGAACTTTTGTGTAATGCTTATTTTATGCCCGTTTAATTAATGCCATTACTACTATTGCTTCTAGTAATTAATTTAATTTTGATTAGCAATAGAAAAGTAGACTAGACCTATTTTCCCTTGAAATCAGAGAGAGCTTAAAAAAATGCTTGGCCAGGAGGTATTAAGTGTTTCATAAGTGTGAGACTTCTGGCAAAACCCCATCTCACCATTCAAGTGTTCCCTTTGTCAAGGGTTGTTGACATAGGAATGGATTTTGACTGGCAGTTCCATAAGTATTTTACTCTACTTACATCCATTTCTTGATTTACAGACTATATATCTAATTTTAATAGCACACTTTGCCCCCTGACACAGAGTTGGTATAGTAATGATGAATGTCTGTAAGTAATATTTACTCTGCATTTTGGGATAAACCGTAATTTATACAAACAGTTGCACTTCAAGTTGGTGCTAGGAAAAATGGTAAAATGTCCAAAAAATTATTTTGTGTATATGTCCTATGTACTGCTGTTTGTATTTTTTATAGAGTAGACTCCCAGGAGTGAGATTTCTGGGTCAAAGGGTATGTAGAATTTTTATTTTAATTGATATTATTAGATTGCTCTCCAAGAAGATATTAGTCTAGCGATGTGTAACTGTTATGTTTTTCTTGCAACCCTGCCAACAAGAGATGCTATCTCTTTTTAAAAGGTTATTGGTGCAGTAATGTATAAAGTTAAACTGTGGACTTAATTTGCATTTCCTTGACTATTAGTAAATTTGAGCATATTTGTACTTTTCTTCAAACCTTCTACAACTTGTAAGCATTCAAGTTCTTTCCTTTTTCTTCCATTACAACCTAGAACAACTAGACATATTGTTCTAAACACAAATTAATCTATTTTTCATAATTAAAAAAACATCAATTATCAAAACATATGAATATATAAATATATTTCTTTGCCACTATATACCTCAACCACTCACATTAATTACAGATATTAACTAAAATCATTAACTTTGAGGTATATTTTATACTTTTTCACTTTCTGCAACTCCTATATTCAGATGCTGTAAGGACTAATCCTCTAATTTTCTCTGTTGCCCCAATTTTCATCTCTGTCCCTTTTTGTTCTATTTGCTGGTAGTTCCTAAACTTTATATA
>NW_012151285.1:5911100-5912182 GCF_000956105.1 Propithecus coquereli | reverse complement strand
CACGCCTATGGTCCCAGCTACTCGGGGGGTGGGAGGGGGGGTACTGAGGCAGGAGGATCACTTGAGCCCAGGAGTTGGGGATTGCAGTGAGCTATGATGATGCCACTGTGCCCAGACGACAAAAGCGTGACTCTGTCCCAAAACAAAAAAACCCACAGTCATTTGATGAGCTTAGTTGAGAGATCTATTGTTCTTAGAAGTGGGTATTTACTCCAGTGAGGACTAGTGCATAGTCTAATGTTTTGATAAATAAGTCTGTGGGAATTTCCTGAAACACTCTTTCTGATCAAGAGTTTCCTAGAATAGTAAAGTGATATTAATGTAGACAGTGAGCTGTGTGGTTGTCCATAGTTTCCATGTTTAGAATTCAAGGTGAAACGATATCCTTCAATGTTCCCCTGTTGCCAGCCAGGGCCTCCAGAGGGGTATCTTCTACTTTGTTCTTTTAGGACTGATATTTCTGACTTTTGGTTGCACACAGAGCAATGATGCTGTTGAAAGGAATTCCAGACCACATTGCAGGGACAGGTTATTCCATAACAGACGAATGCAGAAAGGATTTAGGGACAGTGAAGGCTTTTTGGGAATTCTCACCTGATCTCTGGTACTTTTGAGCAGGAAGACAGGTTAGGAGACTTCCTAAGGAGAAGTCAATTAAATATTTAAAGCATAGAGGCCCTGATTGGCCAATCGGAAAATCATAACAGTCTAAGAACTATGGGATCCTGTTGGCTTTACTTAATCCAATAAAAAAGACTATGCTGTTTTCTCGAAGGATTCTAAGATTCTTTTAAAATCATTCATTTTCATATAATGCCTACTTCAGCATCAATTACTGGGTCTGTCCGGTGTTGCTCACGTGGTTCTGGTCTGCACTGGGCAAGGACATTTGGTAACTCGGAGTGTGGTTGGTTTGCATAGCAGTGTTCTCTTTGGATGCATCTGTCAGCCCAAATCTGGGGTGCCTTTTCATTGACCTATATTTGGAAGTTAATTTTACAAAAATAAAACAAAAAAGTTTTATTCTGATTTTTAAAAATCAAAAGCAGAGTGAATATGGAAACCTGAATGACAACAAATAA
>NW_012151285.1:5910515-5911050 GCF_000956105.1 Propithecus coquereli | reverse complement strand
TTTATTTATTTATTTATACAGATTTAGGAGGTACAAGTCCAGTTTTGTTACATGGATATATTGTGTAGTGGTAAAGTATGGGCTTTTAGTGTAGTCATCACCCAAATAGTGTACATTGTACCCATTAAGTAATTTCTCATCCCCCACCCCCCTTCCACCCTCCCAGCGTTTTTTAGTCTCCAATATCTATTATTTTACATGTCCATGTGTACACATTATTTAGCTCCCATTTATAAGTGAGAACATGGGGTCTTTGACTTTCCATTTATGAGTTATTTCACTCATGATAACAGCCTCCAGTTCTATCCAGGTTATTGCAAAAGACATGATGTCATTCTTTTTTATTACGGCTGGATAGTATTCTGTAGTGTACATATATGTGTGTGTGTGTGTGTGTGTGTGTGTATTAATCCACATTTTCTTTATCCAGTCATCTATCTATTGACACTTAGGTTGATCCCATGTCTTTGATATTGTGAATAGTGCTGTGATAAACATATAAGTGCAGGTATCTTTTTTTATTTAATGATTTGTT
>NW_012151285.1:5905870-5909420 GCF_000956105.1 Propithecus coquereli | reverse complement strand
CTCTTTGAGGTATCTCCAAATTCTTTTCCACAGAGGTTGCACTAATTTGCTGTCCCACCATCAGTGTAGGAGTATTCCTATTTCTCCACATCCTCACCACCATTTGTTGCTTTGGGATTGGGATTTTTTGATAAAGGCCAATCTTACTGGAGTTAGGTGATATCTCATTGTGGTTTTGATTTGTATATCCCTAATGATTATAGATGTTGAGCATTTTTTTATATGTTTGCTGGCTATTATTCTTTCTTCTTTTAAAAAGTTTCTGTTCATGTCCTTTGTCAGTTTATTGATGGAGTTGTTTGATTTTTAAATAATAGCCATTTTGACTGGTATAAGATGGTATCTCTTTGTAGTTTTAATTTGCATTTTTCTGACAGTTAGTGATATTAAGCATTTTTTCATATGCTTGTTGGACATTTTTGGGTCTTCTTTTGAAAAATGCCTATTCATATCCTTTGTCTACTTTTTAATGATGTTATTTTATTTTATTTTATTTTTGTTGTTGTTGTTGAATTGAGTTCCTTATAGATTTTGGATATTAGTCCTTTGTCAGATACATAGTTTGCAAATATTTTCTCCTATTTTGCAGGCTGTCTCTTTGCTCTGTTGATTATTTCTTTTGCTGTACAGAAGCTTTTTAGTTTAATTTAAAAGTTTCATTTGTCTATTTTTGGCTTTGTTGCATTTGCTTTTGAGGTCTCAGTCACAAATTGTTTGCCTAGGCAAATGTCCAGAGAGTTTTTCCTAGGTTTTCTTTTAGTATTTCTATAGTTTCAGTTCTTATATTTAACTCTTTAGTCAATCTTGAGTTACTTTTTGTATATGGTGAGAGACAGGGGTCCAGTTTCATTCTTCTGCATATGGCTATCCAATTTTCCCAGCACAATTTATTGAAAAGGGTGTCCTTTCCCCAGTGTATATTTTGTTGACTTTGTTGAAGATCAGTTGGCTGTAGGAATATGGCTTTATTTCTGGTTTCTCTACCTTGTTCCATTGATCCATGCTTCTATTTTTATATCCATACCATTCTATTTTGGTTACTATAGCCTTGTAGTATAATTTGAAGTCAGGTAACTTGGTGCCTCCAGCTTTGTTGTTTTTGCTTAGGATTGCTTTGGCTAATCAGGCTCTTTTATGAATTCATATGAATTTTATGATTGTTTTTTCTAATTCTGTGAAAAATGATGGTATTTTGATAAGAATTGAAGCTATAGATTACTTTGGGCAGTACGGTAATTTTATCAATATTGATTCTTCCAAACCTTGAGCATGGGATGATTTTCCATTTGTTTGTGTCATCTACAATTTCTTTTATCAATGTTTTGTAGTGTTCCTTGTATAGATCTTTTTCCTCCTTTGTTAAATGTATTTTTAGATTTTTTTTTTGTAGCTATTATAAATGTGATTGACTTCTTGATTTGGTTCTCAGATTGATTGTTATTGGTATATAGAACTGCTACTGATTTCTGTACATTGATTTTGCATCTTGAAATTTTACTAAATTCATTTATCAAATCTAAAAGTCTTTTGGCAGAGTCTTAGGGTTTTCTACATATATGGTCATATTGTCAGCAAACAGATAATTTGACTTTCTCTGTTCCAATTTGGATACCGTTTATTTCTTTCTCTTGCTTGATTTCTCTGGCTAGGACTATTATTTATTTTACATTGTTATTTTCTTTTTTTTTCCTTTCTTGGTAGGTTTGATCAAGTTGTAATTCATTTCTTTTCCCTTGCTAATTACTGTGCTTTTCCATTCTATCATCCCTTCAAATTATGTATGTACTTTCCTACCATTTTTGAAAACAAGATACCAGTTATTTTCCTCATCAAGACGCTGTTTACACTTCCCCATGCTTTCCTCCCATCTTGATTTGCTGACTCCTTCAGAATACATTTACTCTTCCTTCAGCCTTTCCTCCCAGCAAATGAGATCTTGGGAACTTTTACTTTATATCCTCCTCATCCCCCACCTTCAACTCTCAACTCCAATACTTTGGTGAGATAGTTGAAAACTTTTGATTCTGTACTCCTGTTAGAATTTCTTCTTGTGGTCTTCTTCTTCTTTAAGAGTTCCTATTTGAGAATAATCCAGGGGTATTGTGTTTCAAAACTTTGCTGGAGACAAATTGCCTGCGTTTGAACCCTGGCTCTGCCATTTCCTGATTTTGTGACTATGGATCTGTTACTAAAATCACTTTGTCCTTCAGTTTCCTCCTTGGTGAAATAGAATTAACACTAGTACCATCCTTGTAGGAATTTTGTGAGGATTTAATTAGTTACTTTATGAAAAATACTTAAAACATCACCTGTTAGTTTATTAATACTTTTATATACATTCTCAGGTATTATATCATTATTCACTTATATATATATTGTAAAGATACATTTATATATCTATATGTGTATGCATATATATTATCTATCTGTCTATTTCTCATTTCTGTTTCCTCTTTTCATCTTCCTCTGTGCCTTGGAACTTCTGTTATGATTTATGCTGGCAGGTGATTTGTATAGAGGATTCTTGGATTGTAACCACTTCCTCTCAAAATTCTTTTTCTTCATGATTTCCATCTGTTTATATTTTTACTTTATGCTTTAAGATATTCATTCCATTAAATGTTTTACACCACCACTTTGGGCCTCAGTGTGGCCTTGCTTTCCTACAACTCATCTCATGCAATATTAGTTCCAGATTGTTTTTGGACCTGAATTTGGACTTCCTTCATTGTTTTCCCTTAGTCATTCTCCTCCATCTCTGTTTCTCTTGGCATGTGCTAAATCTGAACAATCTGACTGATTTATCTCTCTCTGACTGCTTAGCCTCCTTATATATGTGTCTATTGTGTGTATGTATGTGTGTGTGTGTGTGTGTGTGTGTGTGTGCACTCACTGTGACACAGTTCTGCTTGTTGGGGGTCTCCAAATGGTGGCAGCCAAGTCTCATGGGAAGGCAGCAGAGACACAGGCAGGCTATCAACCCATTGCTGAGATGCCTGAAAGAAAAGTATCTTTCCTTTTCTCTTATGCTTTCCCAGCCTCCAGGTCAGGGAGGCTTAGTTTGCCACTTAGAGGACAGGATTTCCCTGGGGGTTTATAGATCCCTGCAGGCCAAGTTGGGTTCTTTAGTGCTTTTCTTCAGGTCCTTTCAACTCAGTGGGGAGAAAGCCTTGCACCAGTTCTCTCCTCTGCAACACCGCAGACCCCAAGCCCTTCCTTGCACGTAACTGCTTGCTACTTGGCATCTGTGTGAGCAGAGGAGACAGACAGGTTGGAGTTGGCAGTGGAAGGGAAGGAAGTACTGAGTGCTGGCTCCCTGAAAAGACCCCTGAAATTTCAAAATATTGATAAAGCAAAGCAGAGTCTAAGTAGCTTCTTGGGGGCAGGAGGGCAAAGGTGGCATATTTATGGAGTCTGGATTAAAGTGGGTCTTTCAATTGTGGCAGAGGTTGATTGGGGTTGGGCAAATCATGTTATATAATAGTTCAGGATTAGGGGCACAGTGAGACTTGTAAAACCAGTCATGAAACATAAATAATCATTCGGCTGG
>NW_012151285.1:5891305-5904515 GCF_000956105.1 Propithecus coquereli | reverse complement strand
CAAACTCCTGGGCTCAAACAATCCTTCTGCCTCAGCCTCCCAAGTAGCTGAGACTACAAGTGTGTGCCACCATGCCCTACCCAGCTACACATTCCATCCTTTTGAGCTTAAAGATTTTAGTCAAAGTGAATCACCCAAGGTTACCTTAGATAAAAGGTGGGCATGGAGAGGGTTGGACAGGAAATCTTTCTTTTTAATTTCAAAATATTAAGATGGTACAAACATTTTTGTTACATGGATAGTTTTTATAATGCTTGAGTGAGGGCTATTAGTGTGCTCATCACCTGAGTAGTGCTCATTGTACCTGGTGGGTCAGTTTTTACCCCTCCTCCCTCCCCTTCTTGATTTCCAGTGACTTTTGCTTCCCTCTGTGCCCCTGTGTGCCCATCGATTAGTTCCAAATTATGAAAGAGACTATGTGGTGTTTGTTTTTCCATTCCTTAGATACTTCACTTAGGATAATGGTCTCCAGTTCCATCCATATTGCTGCAAAGGACACTAATTCATTTCTTTTTATGGCTGAGTAGTACTCCATGGTACACATATACCATATTTTGTTAATCTGCCTACAAGTTGATGGGCGCTTGGGTTGATTCCACATCTTTGTGATTGTGAATTGTGCTGCAATACACACTCAAGGTGTCTTTTTGATAAATGACTTCTTTCCCTTTGGGTAGATGCCCAGTAGTGGGATTGCTGGGTCAAATGGTAAGTCTATTTTTATTTCTTTGAGAAATCTCCTACTGTTTTCCATAGATGTACTAATTTGCAGTCCCACCAACAGTGTATAAGTGTACCTTTCTCTCTTCATCCATGCCAGCATCTGTTATTTCTTGACTTTTAAATAATAACCATTCTGACAGGGGTAAAGTGATAGCTCATTGTGGTTTTAATTTGCATTTCCCTGATAATTAGTGATATTGAGCATTTTTTCATATGATTATTGGCCATTTGTCTATCTTCATTTGCAAAACTTCTGTGCCTATCTTTTGCCTGCTTTTTAATAGAGTTGTTTGTTCTATTCTTGATGATTTTGAGTTCTTTATGGTGGCCAGGAAACTCTTGAGAGCCACAGGAGGCCAGATTCTTCTCTCCATGGGGACTTGAACTTTGACTCAGAGGCCTCAGGAAATCTTGACTCTTTTTTCTAGTATTTGATCCTCGCTGATGCAAGCCATTTATTTATGTTTGCCCATTGGACAGCAGGGTGGTTTGGCTGTTTTCACATCTATAAAAGGCAGTGCAGAGAGCTCCCTTTGATGTGTTCTGCCTCTGTTGTGGCCTCTCAGCTAACTTGGTCCTCCCCATGTAGGGCTCTGGATCCTACTCCTAAAAGCTCTAATTTGGGGATCAGAGTCTGAAATAGCCCCAAAGGTACCCTGTTTAGCTCATCATTTAAATAGCTAAGCCCCTGCCACGACCATTTAAAACCCTCTCACCTTTCATTTAACTAAGCAGTTCTTTTTTCAAATTCGGCTTGTTTGTTGAGCAAAACATTTCTTTTTCTTTAACCACTGCAATTCTGTATCTATAAAAAGCATTGATGGGAAGGAGGAAAGAGTGAAATCAACATAAAGGGCCTTAGGTGGGATTGCAGAGCTATCAGGGAGCTTAGCCATAATGGCTTCCAACGTCACCCCCAAGTGCAGAGGAACAGAGTGGTCACAGTCATGGCACGGCCATGAAACCTGACTCTAAGAATGACTAGCTTTTGGACATCTGGCAAGTTACTTAACCTTTATTTTTGCCTCAGTTTCACCATCTGTAAAATGAGGGTGGTAATAGTTCTAACTCATAGATGGCACTGGTTACATATGTTGCAGAACCTCTTGTTCAAATTTCAGTGAAATGAAAATGCTGACTGGGTTCCTTGTTCAGATTTCAAGGTGGCGACACCATAGCATTAATCCAAGTGTGGGACCCCTCTGAGCATGGGCCCTGTGCCACTGTCCGGGATGTTGGCCCTGCTCATAGGGTTGTTGTGAGGACTAAATAAATTATTATATTTGAAGCCCTTAACATAGTTCCTGGCACATATACGAATCTATGTAAATGTTAGTTAAATCTAAAAAATGACCATGGAGTAATCCGGGAACCAGAGAAATTGTTGCTGGCTCAGGATGACACAGTGAATTGGTGGTGAAAACTCGATCTGTTCTATGGCTCCCTGCATAGTTTATTTACATATATGCTACTGCTTTCTTCAGTGAAGTTCATTCATTCAATCAGCATTTTTGAATGCTTTTCTATATTCCATGCACAACAGTAGACAATGGCAATAAGTAGTTCATGAGTTTTGTTTTTATTTATTTGTTTTTTATTTATAGTACTACAGTGTGCTAGAATAAACCTCAAGATATACTAATTCTGTCACTGAATAGGCCATGAGAGTGTTACCTTATTAAGTCACATGAATTTAGAAGAGTTAAGTAAATGACATTGGGATTTTGGCATCAAAATAAGAAGAAAACTTAAAAGTATAAATATTTAAAAAATATAAATGATGGATGAGTTTTCTCATGTGTTAAAGCAGAGTATGATTTAGATGATCTGAAAGACGCCTTCTAGCTCTAACATTAGTAATGTAATCACGTTGTCTCCATTCTTTCCTACTGCCTGCATAGTCACAAGTTAAAAGCCATTAAAATGACTAGGTTTTTTCTGTTCTTAATGTACCCTTAAAGAAAATTATTAAAAATATCTCAGATCAATGGCAGATAAAATTTTCTTAAAAACTTTCCTTTAAAAAACCCAAAGACAGTACAAAATACTATACCATCTGGATTCTGATTCATCTTCATTGACTTTTTCTTGGTAAAAAGGGAATGTCATTCTTGTTCATTGTGAATTTCATAATCTAAATTTGCAAAGAAAATTTTAAAAGCATGCTAAATTAGGCTCTGCAGAGAGTGCTTTAAAAGTTTGAATATATAAATAATTTTACCATTCAGGGTGTGAATCAGCTATAGTTAGTCCAGAAGGATTTTTAAAGCAATACACTTTTTTTGTGTTCAGGAATGATTTCCTGATGTATAAATAACTTCCATTTTCATGGTATTCAGACGATAAAGGGCCCCACAGTACAGACTTGTCTAATTTGAATTGTTAGATTAATTTGGCAGCCTGTGAAATATCACTTTGATTCTTGTTGTGGTCATGCTCACCTTGAATCCGTCTTTATGTTATTTAATAATGCCTATTCTTATCTCAAACACAAAAGCATCTGTGAAGTCTGTGTTAACTATTGATACGTTTGTTCTATTTAATATAATATAATTAATAGAACTATAAATGACAAGATTCGAGATCCTAAAATCTCAAAAGAAGATAATCTCCTGTCTTTCACTGGAATTTTTCCATTCCAGGAAAATGTCATTTTCTATTTGTGGACTCTTCTAGGAAATCTTCTTCATTCCTATTTAGCCAAAGCAGTGATGGAAAGCTGTTTCTTCTCCGATGGACTTAACAATGCTATTTTTGTATCTCATTTGAGAGGCTGGGCAGCCATTCATTCGTGGTTAATACTGTAATTCTTAAAATGTATTTTTAAGAGGCGAATAGAAATATCTGAAGCTCCATTTTAGTTTAAATGCTATCACTGCTCAAGCACACACAAAACTGTCAGCAAAATGCTGTTTGTGTTGGGCAACTCCTGTGAGTTGAAAGTAGCTAAGCTAAAAAAAGGGAAATTAACAGGTGTCTTATTAGGCCTTAGCTATTAGTCATTTTTGTAGCTGCACAAGTAATTGACACTCCGCTTCTAAACAAGGACTGTGCATTTGCATGCTTTCAGGAAGAAGTTCTGGTGGGTGATTCTAATCCACTATTTTAGGATGTGATGGCTTAATTTGAAAAATGTTTTTATGAACAAAACATGATATCTTTCTTGTCACTTTTCTGGATGTCCTCAGGTTTCATAGTATAATCAGGGGCTGAATGGATTTTGCTCGGGTACCAAATATCTGATGACTAAATGGGTTTGGCAGTAAAATTCAGGGTTGTATCGGTAACAGGCTTCAACAGGAAAAAGGAGAGGGATTATCTTCATTCTGTTCTTTTCTTGACAATTGCTGTAAAATTTATTTTTGGTTTATTACAAACCAGTTGACTCTTTACTGAATCAAAACCAGGGAGGAAATTCAGTGGATAATTATTTTTTTCATTTGGGGGCTGGCTCCACCTCCTAAAATTAAAGAATTTAGAATTGTAAGGAACTTTAGAGAGTGTTAATTTTAAATCTCTCCCTTCCACATGAGGAAATTGAGGCCCAGAAATGTGAAGTGACAATCTCAATGTGGCTCAAAGAGTTAGAGACAGAACCAAGATGAAAGGATATGAAAACATTTTGATGCCATTCATGAAACTAGAGTCCTCTTTCTTATACCTGTCTGTTAATGACTTTTTCCATTAAAAGGAGAATGGCTAAGGTGTCTCCACCCCATTACGCCTCGGTGTCATTTTACTTTTGATTCTACCTCTAAAGACATTGAATATATCTAAATTGATAATCAAATGGAAAAGTTCAACTTGGTGACTTCATTAAAAGATACCGCCACCACCACTACTGTATTTCCCTGTCAGTGGTTTCTCATTTAGGTGATTGCTGCAGCTTTCCATGTCACTGGTCTTTGTGACACTATTGAGGAACAGTGTCACACCCCCAAAGTGATTGTGCCCTTTGGGTAGTCTCTGTTGTCACCCCACAACCAAGTTTGAGTTCAGACACACTACTTCTTTACATCTCCAAAACACACAACTCCAGAATCATTGGAGGATGATGTGGATTTTAATGAGTGTTTCATAGGGATGTGGGGAGGACAGTTTCATTATATGCCATTATCTTTTGGGACAGTCCCGTTTGGTATTTCAAGTTTCTCTTCTCTCCCTGTCCCCTTTCTCCACTTCCTTTTTCTCACATAGCTTTTAAAACCCCTTTTATTTTCTGTAGCCCCTCAGCTCCAGCCTGAAAAACATACACCTCTCAGCAAAAAAGCAGCCTGTGGGAAACGATGAGCATATATGTTTCCCAAACATGCCTTTTGGGCCCAGGAATGTCTCAGTTCATTTGGCCACACCTGTGGCTTTGGGCTATTAATTCTTCACGAAAACATATCTAAAGATAAAAGGTTAGCTTGGATCTAAGTCTGGCGGTAGACAAAATTAGAATTATTGACAGAGTAAACTGGCATCTCAACTTTTCTCCTTGTGTCCTTGGCTTTTATGGGTGCCTTCCCTACTGTGCACTTGCATCCCAGGTCCAATTTAGTTCCAGAAATAATTATTGAGCCTCTGCTATGGACCAGGCACCGAGCATGTGTCTCTGCTCTAGTAGTTGAATTGGGCGCGAAGGGGGGGGGGGTGATACACTCGCGCAGAGATGGAAGCAACATATGTGCTGCTGAGTGCTTTAGCGTGAGCATGAACAAAGGGATGTGGGAGGACAGAGGTTGGAATGGCTGCAGGGAGGAGGTGACAGCAGTGAGGTCCTTGATCTGCAAAGGCACCAAGTTGGCACTGAAGCTGCAGTGTCTGAGGACACTGAGAGAAGTTCACTGTGGCCCCATTGTAGGGAGGGTGGGGGCACGAGATGGGCACAGAGAAGAGGACAGTTATGAAGGGCTCTGAATGTTAAACTAAAGGCATTATCTTCTAGGTAAGAGTGGATCTTTAAACGTTTTGATTTTTGTTGAAGTTTTACATGCACATTCATTAAAGAGTTAAATAGTTCTGCCGCATGTGTTACAAAATGCCCAGCAGGGCTCAGCCTTCCTCCTTCCCACCTTCCCCATTCCAGAAGCAACCACTGCCTAGGTGGTGGTGCTGATCTTTACCTCCCCCTTCTATGACACGTGTCTGCATGGCCATTTCTTGCTTTTGTCAGTCTGGGCCATTGTCTATTGGCTTCCCCCCATGGAGGAGGAGGATTTGGATTTCGGTCTCCTTGTATCTCCACACCACCTCCTTTCAATAGTGTAATTTTAGCTAGATCAATATTCAGTATTTACATCATTAAGCTCATGTAAATGCTATTCCCAGCTGGGGCAAATAGTCAACTATGTTTATTTTTACTTGGCTATAAAGTTTCAGCCCTGTCCCTGGAAGGCAGGCTGACTTTTTTTTTTTTGTTTGCTTTTTTATTCCATGTACTTTTCACTATTCAACCCTAAAGGTCTTTGCCTTTCTGCCAATTGTCTAAATCTTTTCTCAGTATAGTACCAATCAAGTAGTCTGTTTCCACAGGAGTCATTCCTGTGGTCTTCAGACCTGTGTCTGTGGGATTTGGCATACAGGGTCACTCTGCGATTTACTTTTATTGCCATCTTGAAGGGTCATTTTACCCTCTCTTGTGTTTCCCATGTTCTGGGCTTCCTCTTTCTTAGTTTACTCCAGTGGCTTTCTGAAAAAAGTGCGTGGGATGAAAACTTTTTTTTCTGAACATCTTAATCCTAAGTCTTGATTGATAGTTTGGTTAGATATGGAACTCTAGGATGGAAATAATTTTTCCTTTAGAATAATGAAAATTAGCTCCATTTCCTTCTGGTTTCCAGCATTGTTGCTGAGAAGTCCAAAAACATTTTCTGATTACTAGTTCTTTTATGAGAGCTTGTTGTATTTTTCCTCTTTGGAAGCTTGATCTTTTGTCTCTAGTTTTGGGAAATTTTAGTGCTGTGCCTTGATATATATCTTAGCCATTTTGCTGGGCACTCAGCAAGCACCTTCACTCTGGAAATTGATGAAATTCAGTTCTGTAAAAATGTCTTTGAATCATTTCTTTGATTTCCCTATCTCAATTTTCTCTATTCTTTCTTTCTGGAATTTCTGTTATTTGGTTGTTAGACTTCTTGGGCCGGTCTTTTAATTTTCCTATTATTTTATTTTCTCTTTTCCATTTCTTTCTCTTATTACTGTACTTTCTGGGGGATGGTCTTAACTTCATATCCCATTTTTTCTTTTGAGTTTGTCATTTCTGATATTGTGTTTTTAATTTCCAAGAATCCTTGTTTGTTTTATGAATGTTCTCTGATTTGTGACAATGTTACTGCTAGTTTTGGGGATGTTTTCTTCTTTTTGTTAGATTTCTGCTTTCTCCAAGTTATTTTTTGTTAGTTTGTTTTGTATTTCTCAGGATAGAGACTTTGCCCGGCTGTCTGAGCATCCTTGGTTGTTTGCTCATATGTGGGGCAGAGATGGGAGAGTTGGCACAGTGCATGGTGGAGATAATCCTGGAAACCATTTCTACCCCAGGGCAGCCAGCAACATACTCTACACTCTATTTTGAAACAAGAACCACATAAACATATGGATAGTAAATGTATCCCAACTCAACTTCCCTTGAGTCAATTCCCCCAAATTCCCTCTGCTTCTCCATTTCTACCCAACATGAGAAGAAGTGTGACAGAGAGGAAGGTGGAATGGTAAAAGACAGAAGACTTAATCGATGCAGTTGAAATGTCTCACGTTTGTAATTGTACAAACATATGACCATGGGAATCCATTGCAAGGGTCCCATCCACAGCCTTGGAGAGAGTCTGTGTGAGTGTGGGTCCTTAAAAGCTGCCTCTGCTCAACAGATGGTTTTCACCAGGGTAGAATGGTGTTCTATACATCTGTTCCTAAAGGAAGATAAACTATGGTAGCTCTGTGGAGAATGAACTGGAAGAGAGTCAAGGTAGGTGGATTTAGATGACAAAAAAAGCCACCACCTTGACGTCGTGAAGCATTTCTGAGGAAGAATTCACAGGATTTGATTGTGAATTATTTTTTTCTTATAACTTAATTTTTAATTGATACATAATATATGTACATATTTTCTGGATACTTGTGATCACTTAATACATTCATATAATTTGTAAAGATCAAATCAGTATAATTGGGGTATCGATCACCTTAAATATTTGTCTTTTCTTTATGCCAGAAACATTCAAATTATTCTCTTCTAGCTATTTGAAATATACAGTAGATTATTGTAAACTATAGTCACCCTACTGCTCTATCAAACACTAGGTCTTATTTTTTCTGTCAAACTCTACATTTGTACCCTCATTGGCTGGCAGTTCTACATGGAGAGATGAAGGAAAGGAATCCCTTGTGAGAAAGATCAATGAGATTAGAAACTTTTCCTACTTTCTCTTCTACTTTTCCTTCAAAATTTAAATGTTATAAACCTCTACTTTCTCAGAATCCTATTCTGCTTTCAGAGGTAGTATTTGGCTGGTATCTCTGTATTCCCATGTAAATTAAAGTTAGTGAAGAGGGCGAGGCTGCTGGAAGTCTCTTTTAAGGTGTGAATGTCTAGTGCTAATTCTCTTCCAAAGGCAAAACTCTCTTTTATTGGGCTTCAGTTTCCTCAAGTAGGAGTTAGATTAATATATCATTCCATTCTAGCAGTCCTCGTTTCTCTGATTGCTAATTACAGGGACTCCATATTAATCCCTTGCAGAAGGAATATCTCATGGTTTTACTCATTGGGTGAGACCATCAGATTTCTATGTGCTGGTATTGGATTGTTAAAATAAGCAAACCTCTTTGTGCTTGCTGAGACTTTGCACTTCTCCTTCATGAAGACATGTCTTCTTGAGACTCTTGCCTCTGGCAATAGGAAAAGACATCTTCTACAAAGCAATTTTAGCCGTCTGCCTTGAACAGATTTTGGTGTGTTAATGAAGAGATTTATTTTTGGTGAATAAATTGGCTCTCATATTTTATGAGCTTGGGCAAATCACTGAAACTTTCTAAGTTTTGGTTTATTCCTCTATAATATAAACAGGAGTGACAGTAGCTTTCTTAAAGGGGTGTTTTGAGAATTAAATAACATGATGTATATGGAAAGAGCTTAGCTGAGTGTCTGGCACATAGTATTTTCCCCACATAAGTCATTTCTCAACAGAAAACCAAAATATTTCATGAGACTCTGACATATTCTACTCATAAAGCTATTAGCATAAAATTTTTGTCATCTCTCTCTCTCTCTTTCTCTCTCTCGTTCCCTTTGTCATTCCTCCCTTCTTTCCTCCCCACTCCTTCCTTTCTTCTTTTCTTCCTTCCAACATCAATTTATCAAGTTGAGGAATAATTCCCTCCCTTCCCAACTTCACGTGTGGGCGATGGCACAGGCCTCATCTGTTCACATACTCTACTCCTTATCCACAGCAAAGGGAATGACACTCATGCTTGGCCATGACTATCTTACTCAGGAATTCTGAGGAAAAATGTTTTCTCTTACTATTGGGCTTGTAAAGCTGGTAGGATATAAGTGTAGGCAGCTGGTGGCTACCTCATGGGGAAACTCCATCTGAGAATGGAGCTAATGTAGAAGAAAGCTAACCAGGAGTGGAGAAAGTTAGTTTCCTGACAATAACATTTGTGCCTTTGGATAAATTCATTTCTGAAACCAGAAGGCCCTGGAATTTCCTAGGCTTATGAGCCAATAAGTATCTTTTGGTATTCAAGCTAATCTTAAATTGGTTCTTGATTTTTGCTGCTAATAGAATACTGGTTCACTCAGAGCTAACCTTCTTTTTTTCCTTCCCCTCATTCATATGGGAGGTTTGGTTGGCATTTGGTCCTTTCTCTTGCAGTAGGAGCATTTCTAGGTAAAGAGATACACTCAAAAGGTGGTGGGCCACAATATTTAACAAGCTGTACAATTCAGTGTTTGGGATTTTTGGAAAGAGTTCAATGAATTTCCTTAATAATTTCAGTAAAGATATTAACCTTAAAACTAAAGCTCATCTGAGAAATGTCTGAAAGACATTTTGAATATATCTGTTTAGGCCTTCTCATTTTAAGAGGCGCATGTTCATGGGTAAAGGTAGTTGAGGTTGGAAAAAAAAGGAGACCAATGTTTATGGACACGAGGGGTGCAGCACTTTCCTCACAATGTGTTCTTGCTGTGTGAAGGCCAGAGGTGTCATGGGCACCAATCAAACATGAGTTGCAAAGCAGGTCACAGAAGACAATGCCATAATGTCTCAGTCATCATGTATGTAGCGGCATAGGGAGGAGAAACCCAAATGCACTATAGAATGTGTCCTACATTCATGTTTTATGTACCAGTTTTGTTTTAGGAAAGCCTCCTTTCATGTTAAATTCATATGGTTAAATTGTATTTAAAATTTGTTATTTTATTTGTATTTAAATTATAAGCTTGGTTTTATAAGGGCTTTATAAATTAGATTTTATGAATTTTATAAGAAGTTTATATATGGTTTTATGCTTATACTTCAGTAACATTATTTTTAAATTTATTCAAGTCAATGCTGGAGAATATTTTTCTCATAAATGCATTTTATCCACTCCCTATTAAATAGTCCTGGAAAAAAATCACACCTGAATCTGATCAAGTTTCTGAATCCAATAGTCAATTTATAGAGGGTATAGGGGATAGAGAAGTATATCAAAAGCAACTATGCGTAACTCTATAGTTTCTTTAACAAATGAGTTGCAAAAAAAAAGTAGAGGGGGTAATTATATATTTTTTAAAAATGTAAAAAAATTTAGCAATCTATCACATATTTGGACCTTGTTTGGATCTTGATTAAAAGTAAATAATGAACTGGAAAATAATTTAAGACTTTGTAAGAAAACTGTAGTTTTGAATGTTGTCTGGATGATTGATAACGTTTGGGAATTATTGCTGTGATGGTGGTTGTTTGGTGTGATAGTGCTATTTGGTTGTGTTAAAGAAGAGAGTGCCCTTGTCTTTTGGGGGTACACACTGGGATATTTAGATGATAAGAAATTTGTGGTTTCCTTAGGATAACGTTAAGAAAATAAAATAAATCAATCTGTACTATAATAACAAGTTTTAAAACCTGGTTTTATTAGTCCTTCTAGGTTATATTCTTAGGAAAGATGTAAATGTTGAAATATAAGATACAGTCAAGAATATTAAAGGAAATTTTATTCTCTCTCCAAGAGTCTAGTGTCTAGGTTATTATAGAAATAGGAACTCATATGTCAAATTGAATTAACTAAAAATGATACACTCAAACAGTTAAAAAGGCAAAACAATGGCCACATACACATCACATTATTCCAGTTTGGGAATCTCTGCATTATCCCGTGCTTACTTGTTGGCTAATTCTATAAATCGAGGGTCCAAAAACTATAGGCCTCAAGTAAAATCAGTCCCACGGCCTCTTTTGATGTGTCCCTGGAGCCAAGAATGGATTTTATATTTTTAAATATTTGAAAAATATCCAAAGGAGAACAATATTTGGTGACATTTTGAAATTTTATCAAATTCTAATTTGAGTGTCCAAAAATACAGTTTTACTGGCATACAGCTATGCACATTTACTTACTTTGGTTATAAAGTTTTATTGGAATCTATCCATCTGTTTATATTTTGTCTATGGCCACTTTCAACTCAGAACAGCAAAGAATGAGTAACTGTGACAGAGAGTGTGTGGCCTGCAGAGCCTAAATTATTTACCCTCTGTTCAATTTTGCCAACCTAGATGAAAAAACTAAGGCCTTTAGGTATGAAGTGTCTAGTCTAAACTTGCACAGCTTTTGAAGATAGCATCACAATTCAAACCTAGGTCTATTCACTCTAGGAGCCCTTTGGATATGGTTTTCCCTATGTTTTTGCAACCTTGAAATAATGATTTCTATTTATGTAGTGCTTATCTTTCTGGCATTGTTGCACTTATATCAACTCTTTGAATCATCACAACAACCTATAAGACTGGTACTAAATTATCCTGCATTTTATACTTGGGAAAGTTGTGGCATGTTAAGTAATTTAACCAAAGTTGTACACCAGCAAGAGACAGAGCCAGGTTGGGGACCCAAGGAGCCTGACTCTTAAACATTGCATATTATTCTGTCTCTTTCAGGAAGGAAACCACAAGGCTTCTGAAAGAGAAACCATTGATTGGTTCCATGGTTATAATCCCCGCTCACTCTTCTCTTGAGCTTTGGGGCAAAAATGACATAGAGTTGGTCATTCTGCTATCTTAAGCCTGAAATGAACTTGGATTAGGAAAAGTGGCTGCCAGTCATTCTTAAAATCAAAGGCTGTGGCAATATATGATCAGGAATTCTTACACTCTAAATATATACAATTTTTACTTGTCAATTAAATAAAAAAGTTCTTTGGAGATATTGTCTTGTTTTTTGTGTTTGAGCCTTGATCCTTGCTTTGTGGTCTTTCATTGTAATACCCTGACAAGTAGATTTTAGAAGGAGTAATAACTTTATTGCAAGTAAGGGCTGCACAGAGACTTCTTCGGGAACCTGGGAAATCTTCTTACCTGAGGCTTGACTGGCATCAGGGGCAGAGGAAGAGGCCACTCCAAAGAACAATGGCACAAGACCAGCAAAGTGTCCTTATGACACTTTCTCACCATGGCATGTGCAGGCTCATGAACCAAATTGGAAGAGATATTTATTCACTTGTGTTTGTTTCAAACACATGTATCAGTGCTCTATAGAAAGTAGGGTTAATAAATAACTTCAGGACTTCTACTCACCAACTGAGAACATCTGCCATGTTATTATGAATAGAAACTTTTTTTATGGGGATGGATTTGGGAAGGACGAATGGAAGAGAGTGGCAGAAAAGAGGAATTATTTTTCCCCAAGAGGACTCCACCCATGCCATAGGGCGCTGTGAGTGGAGCTGTGCTTGGTTGTCCACTGCATGTTCAGATTGGGATCAGGTAAGTTAGAGGGGGCAAACTTTACCCTGCAGGCCAAATCCAGGCTGCCGTTTCTGTAAATAAAGTTTTTTGGGAACTCAGCTACATGCATTTATTTCCTGTTTTTGTCAATAAAGTCAGAGCCCATCCACTCATATCCATGTTGTCCATGACTGCTTTTGTGCTATAGCAGCTGAGATGGGTAACTGTGAGAGAGATCAAAATAGCCCATGAGTGGAAAATATCTGGCCCTTTACAGAACAATTTTGTTGACCCCTGGATATAAGGGAAGATGGATTGCTTCACCATCATGGAATATTTCCTCATTGGTGACTACAGGCTTCATATGTCACATAGCAGTAGAGACCTCATTTTAAGTGTTGATGAAAATGCCTTTTAAACAATTCTCTAAATGCTGTGAATGTCCATTAGATTTTTTTTTTTTTTTTGATTTACAGAATGAAGGGTCTACCCAGACCTATTGAGTCACTGTGGCAGAGTCTGGGAATAGTTATTTTATTTTATTTTTTTTTGAGACAGAGTCTCACTCTGTTGCCTGGGCT
>NW_012151285.1:5886154-5889535 GCF_000956105.1 Propithecus coquereli | reverse complement strand
CTGAATCTATGTGGCTTTATTGCTGCGTATTTCATTACAAATTAGCCTTCCATTTATTAGATTAAGGAAACCTGCTACGTGCTTTTACTTATTTACTTAATATTTTTTCAAGCAGTTTTAGGTTTCCAGAAAAAACTGAGTGAAAAGTACAGAATTCCCATAAATTTCCTTATCCCTTCCACCTCTAATTTCCCCTATTATTAACATCTTGCATTAATGTGGTACATTATTACAACTGATGAGCTAATATTGATATATTATTATTCGCTAACATCCATGGTTTATGTTAGGATTTACTCTTTGTATAATATATCTATGGGTTTTAACATATAATGACATGTATCCAGCATTAGAGTATCACACAGAATAGTTTCACTGCCCTAAAAGTCTCCCGTGCTCCACCTGTTCTTCCTTCCCTTGTTTTCTCCCTGAACCACTGATCATTTTACTGTCTTCATGGTTTTGCTGTTTCCAGAATGTGTCACACAGTATGTAACCTTTTCAGATTAGCTTCTTTTATTTAGTAATATGCGCTTAAGATTCCTCCATGTCTTTTTGTGGCTTCATAGCTCATTTCTTTTTATCCCTGAATAAGATTCCATTGTCTGGAGGTACCACAGTTTGTATATTTATCCACCTGTTGAAGGACATCTTGGTTGCTTCCAAGTTTTGACAATTATGAATAAACCTGCTACAACAAGTTTATCTGTGTGCAGGTTTTTATGTGAACATAAGTTGTCAATGCATTTGGGGAAATAACAAGGAGTGTGATTTCTGGATCCTATGGTAAAAAAAAGTTTAGTTTTGTAAGAAACGGCCAAACTGTCTTCTAAAGTGGCTGTACCATTTTCATTCCCACTAGCAATGAATGAAAGCTCTTGTTGCTCCACAACTTCACCAACATTTGCTATTGTATTTTGAATTTTGGTTATTCTAATAGGTGCGTAGTGGTATCTCACTATTGTTGTCATTTATAATTCCCCATGACATATGGTGTTGATAATCTTTTCATATGCTTACTTGTCACATGTATATTTGCTTTGTTGAGGTGTCTATTCAGATCTCTTGTCCATTTCTTGATTGGCTTGTTTGTTTTCCTATTGTTTTGTGTTTTAAGAGTACTTTTTATGTTTTGGATACCAGCCCTTTATCGGATATGTGTTTTGCAAAGATTTCCTTCCAGTCTTTAGCTTGTCTTTGCAATCTGCTAATATTTATTTTTAATTATTAAACCTCAACATCACAGTCCAAGTATATTTAAGTACTAATGACATCCAGGTTTATAGTTGTTGAAAAAGTTGAAAAATCTTAGCACTCCATTCCTATTTACCATTGACTTCCTTGCGGTTGGTTGCATTTGCCGAATGGATCAAGTCATCAAGTCCGACACGGGCTCAACCTCAAACCTCACGTTCTTAACCGGGATCATCGCTGCTATCATCTGAGAGTTGGCTTGTGGCCTGTCCAAGTTGGCTGGATCTAGCTGACCTGATTGGAGTGGCCGACATTTTTGCTGACTGGAGTCATGCTATCTTTGCCAGTTTGCTGGAATAGACACAGACACCGATTGGGTCATGCTGAAGACATTCCTGTCTTGTGAAGCAAGTCTGTTTGTATTTTAGGTTTGCCAGGACTAATGAATTAAAACATTTGGACTCTCCACAACTTGCTGTTTATCAATGTCTCTGACAGGGGGAGGGTTTTCTTTTGCTCTTGCTTTTTCTAGAAGCATGACAACATCCTGGCTGTTGGAGAGACAAGGGAAGGAAAGAGGGGTTGTGGAGGGAAGCGGAACAGGGAGGTCCCGTGGGACGCTGGGGTCTGGGGCAGAGCAGGTAGCAGCGTGCCACCCTGACAGCTGTCTCTGCTCCTCAGATTGTCAGTGGCTGCTATGCAGCAGGTGCAGCCTGGTCTCTCACTGACTCTTTACTCCACAAAGGCAACGACTGGCCAAGGCAGTGGCCGGCCCTGGGTTACACAAGTGCAGACACTCAACTAAGTGAGGTAAGCCAACAGGTGTGAAAACCGAACTTAATGCTCAGAGCACCAGCAAATTAACCAAAGCTCTGTTACAGCCTGCAGCCGAGAGAAGGAATCAGTGGTCCGTTTCCCCAGGCGGTGTGATGAAAAGGCAAGTTGGTTCAGGGGCTCTCGTGGTTGATGTCGTGTGGAACTCAAAGTCCACCAAACCTTGCCACCATCCTTTGGGAGGCAGACAGATGTTCTCCATTGTGCGGAGGGGAGGGACTCTAATTAGCGGTGTTTATCAATTCCGTTTCCCGTAGCTGGGAACCTTACCAGAGATTTATCTACAAAATTCTGGAGGCAAATTTCTACCTCCTGTGCTTTATTTCTTGGTGCAGGAAAGTGTTGGGAGATTTAGCCAAAAGTGCAGGTTTCCATCCTTAGATGTTAAAGTGGTTTGGTAGTTGCGCAACATATAACAATAAAACTTTTCCTTTTGGCTAAAACTTTAAGGGAATTTTAATTGTTTGCTCTGTTAAATGTGAGACAATCCGTGCTGTTCTCCAGGAACAGATGGCTAACAAAACACTTGATTCTGAGCAGATGGGACTAGATGTAAGTGTGTCAGAGTTATGATAAAACAAATCCAGAGTCAAGTAACAGCAATTTTATATTAACATTTTCTTAAATTAAATGTTTCATGTTACTAGTTCTTTCTAACTTAGAATTATGTGACGTGGATAGTAGGGAGCTTTTGGTTCATTGCTATTTGTAGTGCTAGATGAATGGACTAGATATAATTCTAACTGGGTGATAAACGGCTGCTCGTTTTTCTCCAAAGCTATACTAGGTGTTTAATATAAGCCTGTTCTTTGTTCATATACTGGAAAGATGATTCCATGTGTGTACATGTCTAAATATACATGTATATGTGCATTGACTTTGGCTGTATAAATAATTTTAAAAACAAAATTCAGTGTTCTGGACACTATTTTTAGATAGAGAAAAGTTATGGGAAAGAGAAACCTTGCTGTGAGAAAATGTCCTGCTAAAGCAGTTCCCAGAATCTCCCTAAGGATGGCTAAAGAGATTATTTATATTTCGCCATATTTAGAGACATTTCTCTCAAAATATCATTCAGGTTTTTTGGTTTACTGTCTACATTAGAAGGAAAATAGAGGGTTTAGCGAAGGCAGGACTAAAAATAGGAAAGTTAAATATGTATATATTTAAACAACAAAGATATGTATTTATAACAAAATCTTTTTCTAGTCCCTGTGAACACCAAGTTATTAAATATTTTAATTAAAATGTATTTGGGCCAAATTCTCTTATTATAATGAAGAAATATTCTTGCTCATCTCATCTATCTGTACCATGTTTTTTCATTCATTCTGTTAATACCTGTTTATTATT
>NW_012151285.1:5884398-5886104 GCF_000956105.1 Propithecus coquereli | reverse complement strand
CTGAGTAGCTGGGACTACAGGTGCTTGCCAACATACCCAGATAATTTTTTAAATATTTTGTAGAGATGGGGGTCCCACTATGTTTCTCAGGCTGGTCTTGAACTCCTGACCTCAAGCAATCCTCCTGCCTTGGCCTCTCAAAGTGCAGGCTTGAGCTCTGCGACTGGCCTGGGAATGGGCATTTTTAAAAGGCACACGATAATCACGCAAATTTACAAAACAGTAGCCTAGAACATACCAAGTTTTCACAAAATGCTTATTGAGTGGTATTGAGAAATTGACATCATATAATTGTGACAATGGTCTATACCAGGAGCGTAATATTGGTCATAATTCGGATGCAAGTCTAGAGCTCCTTATGTGAAAAGCTCCTTGAATATTATTAAAAATAACTTTCCAAATAACAGTAAAAACATATTTATTGTTGGAAAGAATAAAATAAAAATTATACATATTGCTTGCACTCCAAAACATACTGTACATCTGTTACTATCTTGATACATAAACATGTCCTTTCTGGATTGAATTAGTGTAATTCTATTGAATTCTTAAAATACTGTGTAGTTATTTTGGGTTTCACTTGTGGGAAGGGATTTCACTTGGGCTTCAGATTTGTTACTCTCTTGAAAGTGTTTGGATAAAGAGCCAAGAAATACACTGTTGCTCCTATGGGAACAGAAGAGCTGGTAAATATTAATTGTGATTGTGAAACCTTGAGTTTATATTATCAGACTCAAACACAGGACACTTAAGACCGTATTTTCTTTGTTTCTTTCTCATTGTTGCCAAATTATCCTTTAATGAAATCTTTTCCTTTGTAGCTCTTTATCAACTGGGCATCCATCACACCTCTCTTGATGTCATCTTTGATGTCATGAGGATGTAGCTGTCGACATTGCAGCCCACACACTGGGTAGTCCCCGGGATTGCTCTGATGATTCTGGAAAGTTCTCTGGGTAAAGATCTATGCTACATGGGTAAGGTGCTATTGACAGTATCATAAAAGGCAATATTTGCATTGTATTTAGTGTGTAATTGTCCATTTCTATCTCTGGATGGTTCCTCAAGCACTTTGATGATCAGTGCAGAAGAGGAAAGTGTTACCTCATTCTGGCTTTTTCCGTTGTGAACTGTCAGTTTCCCTAAAATCCAGACGCTTCCAGTCACTGATTGCCTTGGCGAAGTTGATGTCACCAACAACTTTTCTGAAGGCAGATGAGGGGGCTGATTTGGGAGCCAGTGCAGATGTGGTACCTACTTCCCTATTGGCACACATGAGATGCTCAACTTTGATTTCCTTGGGGTTGAACTTAGGTATCGTGCTAACGATGGCTGGTGTCAGATGACCCTGGATACTGGACCATTGAAGAAAGTCATACCTTTGTCCCTTGAGCCAAAAGCTGAGAGTCAGATTTATTCTTAACTAAAAAATTCAATTGAATCTTTAATACAGAGTGTATCCCAGTGTAGTGGAAATAGCATGAACTAAAACTTAGAAAACCTGGAACTTACCTGGGTCCTTTATTCTGTAATGATCATTAATCCTTGAGCCTGTTATTTAAATTGTCTGCACCTCAATTTGCTCCAGCTGTCAAACAGGGATGGTGACCATAATAGTGGATAAGAGATTCATTTGATAAATTATAACACATCATATAAGGGGATATTATTAACCATAAAATAACATCAAAGCAGTAATAATAATT
>NW_012151285.1:5847753-5880859 GCF_000956105.1 Propithecus coquereli | reverse complement strand
ATAAAGTATTAATATTCATAATGTAATTAAATGGTATTTGCTATTTAAATGATTCCATGATATTCATTCTTTACCATTCTCAGATCAATAATTCAGATTCAATTTAGGCTTTTGAGCATGAAAATCTAGACTAATCTGAAACCGTATGTTACCTTATTAAGACTATATCTCCTTTTATCCCCCTCAATTAAAAATAAAACACTATATATAACTTTGAAGGGCCAGGATTGAACTGGCCAGTGTGAAAGGATACTGGAAAAGTAAGGCAGGTGAAGATTTTTTGCCACGTTTCATTCATTCTGGATGTATATTGAAAAAGCAATTTTTTTATAAGTCAGAAAAAAATTTTGTAAATGAGGTATGTGAATAGGAAAAGAAAGCTCAGAGAAAGTTTTTTTTTTTGTTTTGTTTTGTTTTTTTAAAGAGATGGGTTCTTTCTCTGTCACCCAGGCTGGATCACAGTTCACTGCAGCTTTGAACTCCTGGGCTCAAGGGATCCTTCCACCTCAGCCTCTCAAGTAGCTGGGACTACTGGTGTGCACCCCTATGCAGGGCTAATTTTTAAATTTTTTTGTAGAGATAGGATCTTACTATGTTGCCCAGGCTGGTCTTGAACTTCTTCCCTTAAGCGATCCCTCCACCTTGATCTCTCAAAGTACTGGGATTACAGGCATTAGCCACCATGCCTGGCCTAGGAGTATCTTTAAAATAAGAAGGCAATGCTTACTAACTTTTCCCTATAACTTCCAGGGTCCTCTCAGTATTCAGAGTGATGATGTGGGGCAAAGTGACAATGGCTCTCTCTTGTCCTCACAGCTGGAAGACCCAGGAGAAGGCCAAGGCTCAGGTGCCCACATGATCAGCACCACCAGGGTACCTGCAGATAAGCCTGTACGCATCGCCTTTAGCCTCAATGACGCCTCAGGTATACTCTGCTTGGGGAGAAAGGGCTGCCTCCTTCATGCCCCACCTTTTGCCATCTTTTCTAATTCCACACTTCTGTAGAAAATTTAAACTTGCATGTTTGCATGACCTGATGATGGGGAGTGTGATATTTCGTCATGCATTGTTCGGTGGTGGCTTCCAGGAACACCTCTGGTCACACTTCCCCCCACCTCCACCTTGAATCCTCTGGTTGTTCTAGCTCTCCCCCTTTCCTCCTGCCATTTTAGCTTTCTTTTAGAATAAAATCATCGAACTATAACAATTTCTAACAATAGAAATGTGCGTTATTGTTAAAACCGCATGAGGAAACATTTATTAAGAGCTGGCAGTTGGTGAGGTAATATAAAAATATCACTGTCCTGGTTCCAGCAGCCTAAGTTCGAAATGCTCGTTTCTCACTGGTGCTCCCACACTTCCGGGGAGATAAACAAACTTGAGCAAGAGTGATGAATGGGACAGGTGAGGAGGAGCCTCTCGAAATAGTAAGGTCTGAGGTGAGGCTGCCATAGTTGGAGCCTGTCGTCATGGCTCCCCTCGGTGACCTCTTAACACACATATTGAATTGCACCACCTTTGAACAAAGGACCTCGTGTGGCAGGAGGTCACAGTGGTGAGGAAAGCAAGGCTTGGCTCTCTTCCACTGGTGTTGGCCATTGCTCTTAGTTTAGTGCATTTGTTAGAGTCACATGCTTAAACAACATTACCATCTAAACCCTGGGTCTTCTGAGGTCTCTCACTCTCTCTCTTCCCCTCCCCTACAACACCCATGTAGGGGTGATGCTTTAAAAAGTAATGATTGAAAAGGGACAGGATCATTCCAAAATAATGCAAAGTAAGGAGCTAGAGCTAGATGCTGTGAAGTCTAATGTTACACAGCTGATACAGGCTTGGGGTTACTTTACCAGGTGATTATAGAGGTGACACATTTACACTGGAGTTTCCCAGACTGTTTAACCCCCATTGGAGTATGTATTTCATAGTAGGAAGACCTGAAGCCTTGACTCTTCATCATTTATTTTTCCAACACTCTTCCCACGACCTACTGTTGAGCTATGTCCCCACTCAGGGTCACTCTGAAAGACAGTGGTGAAGGGAAATCTTCCTAACAGGCAAATCGATCCAACCCAACATAGAAATGACAACTGCCATTAATTGAACTTCTTTATTGTATTAGGCATTCACCTATATTTTTTCTGATCCTTAAAACAGTCGTGCAATATAAACATTAATGTTCCCTATGTACAAAGACAGAGATTGAGGTTCAGAGACATACAGTTAGTAAGTAATGGAGTTATGATCTAAACTTAGAGCCTTAGATTTGTAAGTCTGAACTCTCTCCATAATTCCATGCTGCTTCTCTAAAAGGAGAAAGGAAAGCCCCTCCTGTTTTTATGCATTTCATAAATGCAAGATTTCAAGGAATAATCAGTGCTTGAGCGGTTAGCTCTCAAGACACTTACATGCAAACCCAAAATCCAGGGAGAAAGAAGATGTATCATTGCCCTTTTTTTGCTCATGCCCCATATGAGCAGAACAAGTCTTATTATGATCAGCATCCTTACAAAGAAAATTTTGGTATATAAAGCTTGTTTATCTCAAGCAGTACATCGTAATTTTGGACCAAATAAATGTACCGTTCCCTTGTCAACATTTTAACAGAATTTACGCACAGAAAACAGCCATAGAGTGGTGGATCTCCATCTTTGGGCTGCATGAATAGATTCTTTCATGAAGTACAAGATGAACAACTTGTAATTAATTTGCTACCATCCTTTGAACACTCTCGGTACCTGACTGGGAGCTCACATGTGTTTTTCATCTATCAGTTTAGATTGACTTGTTCCAGTCTCTTTCTCTTCTCTTTCCAATGTCTCAAGAATGCACCTTTTGAAATTCATTATTTTTAATAGGTAGCTTCAAAAGGGGCTATAATTTATTTTAAATAATTCTTACTCTCAAGCCCCACAAGAAGATGCTTATGAAGGCTTATGAAAAATCTACCAAAATTAATTATTTTTATCTTATGATCAGTGTGTCTCTATAACTATAGAAAGTGCACCCATTTGGAGAATCTAAGGCAGGAGCTGGGGTTCATTGTTTCCCAACCTTGTCTGATTAAAATAATCATCTGCGAGCACCCACACATGTTCCAAGGCCCCACTCCTGTATATTCCGATTCAGGAAACCCATTACTTTCCTTTTTTTTCTTTTCTTTTTTATTTTGGAGTATTATGGGGGTACAAATGATTTGGTTACGTAAATTGCCTTTGTACCACCTGACATCATTACTTTTCTAAGATCACAAATGCAAGATTTCATGGAATAGTCAGGACCCAGGACTCTGTATTTTTGCACACACGTGAGATTGTGAGTACACAAAAAGCACTTTGCAGATATCTGAGGACACTCCTTCTGAATTCTTGAATGAGGAGCATGTGGAGTGTCACCCAGAGCAACACTTGCCATCACACAAGCTGTGCATGCCTTTTGAATTCCAGTATATGTGGCCTGCAGACCACACATTTAGGGGGAAAACATCCTAGACTTTCACAGTAAATGAGGAAACTAAGGAGGGCTTTTGGGGAGTAATTTCATATTGCTGGATTTATTGTTGATGAATAAGCAGAGTCCCTCAGAAAAGGAGATATCTTTGCTTGTAAATGTTCACATGGTCATTTCTTATAAGCCTGGTCTAATGCTCATTTCCTCTAGTCGTTTTAGGACTATATATTCCTGAGATGTCGTGGTTAAGGACACAGGGCTTTGGAGTCAGAGAGGTATGATTTCAGACCCATCTCCATCACTATTTGTATAATCTTGGATGAGGTATTCAGCATTGCTAAAATTCAGTTTCCCATAAAGATGTGCATAGTAGTAACTCACAGGATTGCAGTAAAAGATTGAAATGACACTTTATAGGTAAAGTATTACCAAAGTGCTTGATACAAATTAAGCATTCAATTTATCCCTGTAGTTATGATATTAATAATTGATTGCGGAGTACTAAGGCACATGTAAACCACTAAGGAGTTGGGTGTCCCACCTATATATCGCACTTCTGCTTGATGTCAGGGTGGCTTTTATAATGTAACTGACCTGTAACTATTTAAGGACTAGTTATCCAGTTAGCAGATTGTGGGTGTCCTATTTCTTCCTCTGTTCAATTAGCTGACCTTTACTGGGTTTCTGTGTTTCCAGCATTCCGCCAAAGGTGGTGGATGAGTGAAGCGATGTGCAAAACAGGGGAACAGCATGATCTTTCCCATGAACTTCATAGGGCAAAGAGACTGCGAAAAACGTCTGTGCCACCCAGAGCAGTTGGTAACAGCTTCTAGGAAGAGGTGATAGTCAGAGTGGGCTTGAAGGCAGGTAGGGTATATAGGGGCAATACAGGAAAGGTCTCATTTCTGGGACTCAGGTACAGAAAAGGTGGATTCATATCTTTTAACCAGTTTTCTTTCTTTTCACTCCAAACAGAAAACATGAACAAAATCTAGGAGTCAGAGCATGATGTGTTCAGAAAATACTAAAAACTCTATTGGAGCAGAGGTCTGAATGGTGGAATAGTAACATGGTGTCTACTAAGCCCTGCTTTGAGCCAGGCATTGTGGTGGAGGTTACCTAGAGCACCTGTTTAGATAGCAGTAGGCTGGAGTTACCAAGTCAATCACAAAAGTTCAGCAAAAGAATTTGGACTTGATCAGTAAGAAGCAATAGAGTGTCAAAAGTCCTTAAGCAAAATGATGAAACTTTTAAAAATTTGGCAGAATAGCCTGGAATGTGGAGAGATGAGAAAATGGAAGAGGCTTTTTATAATGATATAGAGACAAAGCAATGAGAACCTAGATTAGAGAAAGAAATGAGAGGACTGGATTCAAAGTACGTTTTGAAACAATGGGTAAAAGGACTTGGCGACAGACTGGCCCTGGTAAATGGGGAGTTGGTCAATTGTTTAGTGATAGCAGAATAATCCACAAGACTGCACATAGACCATGGACCTCTGGCGGCTTAAATAAGGGAAGCGAAGTTTTTGAAAAAAATATATAGCCTTTTAAAATACAATCCTCATTTCTAGCCTATCATCAGAGCCCTTCATTAAGTAATACTTAGCTAATCGTAATTCCAAGAGGCAGCAGTACCTGTCTTTAATAAGCTCATGGCATGATTGGTATTACTGCTAAACTGGGAATTCCAAAGTGTTAACTTTCTGAAATGGGACTTTCACACAATTAGTTGTCTTAATAGAAAGTGTATAGAAAAGAAATATGAATCCCACTTCTTAGGTTATTAGAAATCACTGGCCCTTCTCCAATCAGAGAGAATTTAGAGTTGGATAGACATTGGGATTTCATGTTAATTACTTGAGAGTTTTCTTTATCGTTAGCTGAGCTAAAATCTGGCACACTCTCATGTAAATTTAGACCTTGGTTTTGGAATTCTCTTTCTCTCTCTTTTTTAAAGTGTTTAGTTTTCGTTTAGAAAGAGTCAACGATACTGGTATCAACTCAAGCTGGTAGCTTTTTGACATTTTGTTTTTAAAAATTCTTTCAAGCTATTAGAAGTTTTCATATCTGGACATAAATTAATCATCTGACTTTTAGTTAAAAAAAAAAATCCAGGACTCATTCCATTGGTGTCTTTTTTAAAAAATACCATTTTCTCCTCAAATATCAGGGTGTTTTGTGTGGTAGTGGGAATTATGTGGCTTAGCTGAAATAGCCACAAATTTATTTAACAAAGCAGGGTATAGCCCGAATGTCTTTTTGTGTACACATGTAAAACTGGCTCTCAGCAAAATTGTGATGCAGGTGAAGTGGCTCTTGTCATTGTTCTCTTTCTTCAATTTTCCTACCTTTGGTGTTATTTCCCCTGCCTCCTCAGGGTCCAAAGGTTTCTGGTAATCTCTTCTCTCCACATTCTTAATTCTTATTATCTGGAATGAGTCTGGAAAACCTCATCCACACTAAGCTATAAATGAATGTTGAAGTTTATCTTTTTTTTTTCTCTTTGGGATTGTTTTTTTTTTCATATTAATGGGGGACTCAATAGGAATTCAAAAGATAAAGTTTTCACAGGGATTTTAGATACCAGGCAAGTTAGTAGGGATGGCGTTTGGGAGAAACAGTGGCTGAGGCAGCCATTTGGAACTCTCTCAAGTCACCTTCTGTCCCATCCTGACCCTACCATTAAAGCTGCCTCAGCCTGCAGTGACAACATGCGGTTGAAAACTCCTCAACGGCAGAGCGTGAGATGGGTGTCTCCTGTATTTACATTCCTGATGGAGCACAGATTTGAGAATCATAGAAGAAACTTAATTATCAAATACTTACAGTATCAATAATATTAAACACAATACTGATAGTTACTTGGAGTTAATTATTCCGGTGTCAGATGAGGATTCTTTGAGATACAATAGGATTTGTTGTTGCTTAAGGCTGTAAAGAAAGGCCATAAAGGAAGCTAACGTTTATTATAATTTACGAGCTTTTACTTGTATCTTCTCATCAATTTAATGTTGGCAGCAACCCCACAGGAAGGTGTTATTCTACCCATTTTAACAGATGTGGAAATATTGGCTAAGGGAGCTGAAATAACCTGCTGCAAACCAAGTGGCTAATAAATAGTAGAAAAGGGTTTTAAAGCCAGGTCCTCCAGGCTGTTTTTACTTCATTAGCCATCTAGAGGCAGGGACAACGTAATAGTAAGTGAAAGCATGATCGTTCCCGGCAGAAAATAGCTTCCCAGGAAGTGGCCGTGGGGGATGAGGCAGGAAGGTTACTTCTGGTATATTCTGGTAGCAGAGAAGAACAGGAAGAGTAAATTTTATTTGGTGGTGTGCTGAGGGGTAAATATACTTCCAATAGGCTCTTGTCGAAGCAGATGTTTTTGGGAGAGTATGTTATAAGCTAAGTAAGTCAAAATATTCTGACAATAAGATAAATCAAAGATTTACAAATGATTCACAAAATGATAGCTACAATCATAGTGAATAGATGAGTGTTTCCAAGAAACATAAAATCTGTCCTTAAATTGAATCAGGTCTCTCTTTGCAGAGAAACATCATTCAGTCTATTGATGCGTGATCTTGTTTGCCTGATCATTTTAGGTACTGCTTAAGGTAACGTTGTGTTTATTAGTTATAAAGAATTGACAATCTGCTAGATGTCATACTAAATCTCTGCCTTTATCCATATCTGTATTCATATCCACATCCATCTCTATAGCTGTACTTTTAACCTTATGGATCCTGAAAAGCCAATGTATATTAAAGAATTCACATCTCTGGTGTTTAATAAGCAGAAAACAAAGTTTAATAAAGCATTTGATGTGTCTCAAAACTATGTGATGCTCTAACAAAAACCTAGGTATCTAGAAATTAATTTTTTGGATATATTAGGAATGTGGACTGGCAGCCTTATATTATTTATTTAATTTTTCTTCTTCTTCTTTTTTTAAAAGACAGGTTCTTGCTTTGTTGCCTGGGCATGAGGGCAGTGGCATGATCATAGCTCACTGAAACCTCAAACTCCTGGGCTCCAGTGATCCTCCTGCTTCAGCCTCCTGAGGAGCTGGGATTACAGATGTGCATTACCACACTCGACTAATTTTTCTATTTTTTGTAGAGACAGGGTCTTGCTATGTTGCTCAGGCTGGTCTTGAACTTCTGACCTCAAGTGATCCTCCTGCCTTGGCTTCCCAAAATGTTAGGATTACAGGCATGAGCCATCGTGCCCAGCCTATTTATTTTATTTCTAAAAATAAAATATTAATCTTGATTTAGATTTAACATGAAAGTACTCATAGACTTTTCATATATAAGTTAAATTTTTATAATCTTTCATATAGAAAGTGTTTGTTTTGATAGGGAAGTAAAGAAAAAATTCTTCTTAAATTCAGATTTAAATGAAGAGAATAAATCCACAAGACCTGAGGTTATGGCTACACCAGGAAAATCTCCCTCAACTGGCAGGGGGAGGACTAAGTAATTAGAGCCAGTGACTTTACATGGTGTGTTCTCTTTGTATTATTCAGATAATGAAGAATAACACTGCTAACCCCAGCTAGTACCACCACCACCACCACCACTACTACTACTACTGCACACACACACATACACACACACACACGCACACACACATACACACACACACAGTTGCCTCGTCTTCACATTACCCCTGTGGTCAGGTTTATGGTGAAAAGGAATGAAAATTAAGCTTAATTATGTTAAGCATTTATTGTTATTACTGGTTATTTCCTAGGTGCTGGGCTTTAGGTTAAGTAATTGACATACGCATTGCTTTATCAATAGCATGTTTCTGAGATAGGTAATACCTGCCCATTTTGCAGAGGAGAAAACTGACTCTCAGAGAGATTACACCGATTGTTCATATTCACTGATTAAAAAGTGGTCAACCCGAGGCTGAAATGCAAGTCTGCGTCTTACTGAATGTTGCACCCGCCTGCTGTGTATTTAGTAGTAGGAGCCTTCGCAGGCAGTCACTTCCCAGGAAAGTGCAGAAGGCACTGCCCAAACTCACTTGCTTTGTAAGTGTCACTTTGTCCCTGGTGCCCTGCAGGACAGCCTCCAGGACACCAGTACTCAGAGGACATACTGCAGACAGGAGACCAGCTATATAATTTGCAGGGCATGGTGCAAAATGAGCACATGGGGCTCCTCTTTCAAAAATTATGAAGAAATTCAAGACACTACAGTAGAGCATTAAACCAAGTGTGGGGCCTGTCTGGACCAAGGGTTCTGTGTGACCACACAGGTTGCATGCCCATGAAGGCAGCTCTGACTGCAGGAAGTACAGACAGATTCAGTGGATCGTGGGCAGCGATGCCTTTTGTGTTCTGGGTGGGGAATGGGGTGGGTTTGGGAATGTCCTCTGAGCATGGCTTCCCTCTCTCTCTTGAGGTCTTCTCCCCTAGGTGGAAACCTAAACTAAACTAAACTTCTCCCCCATGTGGAAACCTAAACCTAAACTTCTTTCTAGCAAGGATTTAGGGTTTCCCAGAATAGACCCAGTTATGTCTATGATGGTGAGCACAGTGGGAGAGGGAGATAATTGATTCCAAAGTCCAGTCAAGATGTTATTATTTAGAACAGTGGTCTCAAATGCTCGTCTGTTGACCTGGTCTAGCTTTGTTGAAGTTTTTTTACCTCTCTGATATAAAAATGAAAGAAATACAGACATGGGAGTGAGGTTTTTTGCGTGCGTGTTTGTTTTTGTCTATAAAGCTAAATTTATCCAATGTAACAACCACTCCTTTATTCTAAGATTATGTTTGTCTTATGATTTTGGTGTTAAAATATTCTCTCTGTCATAATGAGATACTAATGATACACCGTAGTTTTTTTGTTTTTTTTTTTGAGAGAGAAGGATGTTATTTGTTTGAGGTCTTATAACTAATAAATATCTGGATCAAAGGACTAGTTGAATCACCTAGTAGTTGTTTTTGAATCATCTTCACTAGCTAAACAAAAAGACACTCTAAGGCATGATCCCCTATATTTTGGGGGGAATTTTACTGGTTCATGAAACACAAATCTGGGAACCATGGACCAGAAGGTGAAGAGAAGCAGAGTGATATGGTGGGGAGAGCCCCGGGCTGGGGGCCACACCTTAGTTTTACATGGCCACTAATTGTGAAGTCTTGGGCAGCTCCTGCCCCTTCTTGGGGACCTCATCCTTAGCTCCACTCTGAGAGGACTGGACCAGATGACTGCTTAAGCCTCTTTCAGTGCTCGTATTCTCTGATAACTCTGATTGCATAGCTCTAACTGCTAAATCACAGTGAGGATTTGGATTACAGACCCAATGTGTCCCATTTATCTAGTTCATCAATTCAGGTTAAAACACAGAGAAGAAAGTTTAAGGGAATCTGCAAACAAAATAATCACGAAAACAACCCAACAGCTGCTCAGTAAGTGCTGCGATGAGCCCATTGTAAAATGCATCATGGTATGTCGTAATGCTTGGGATACCAACAAGAAAGTTCTATCTTAAGGACCATTGGCTTAGTCACATTGTGTTTGTCAAACAGGCAGTGAACATCTGTTTATTTTAAAAAAATTCCTCTTTAATTCTTTCCTTTGTATTTCAACCTTTAAAAAATTCCTTAGGATATGTTTTGCTTGGTCCATTAAGCCCACAGTGCCATATTGAAGAGGAAGCTTTTAAATTACTTCGGAATGCATTAAAAGATATGATAAAGTGATTTGCCAATTTAGCATAGAGTTTCAGTCTCTGCCTTGTACATGATAGGCATTCCATAAATATTTGATAAATAAGTTTTAATAAAAATGTACTTGTGTTATGATTTTGTCCCATTATAAATATATCTAGCAATTGTTCTCCCTTCTTTTTTTTTAAAAAAAGGTAAACTTGCTGGGGGGCCTCTTGCACAGCTACTGTACAGTCTACTTGGTGCTTCTGGAATTGTCCAAATAAACTTAACTGCTCTCAGGAACTCTGATCCAGTATCACTGTCAAAATGTTTTACAACGATTCGGCCAAATGTTTGTGGAACAGCTGTGCTACTAGTCTGCCTGAGTCATTTTCCTTCTTTCCTTTTGGCCCAATCCTGTGATTCATCATCCTGCTTTTAGAATATTTGCCTATTTTTAACACCAGTCAAAGAAGGCAGCCACTGTTTGAAAGTAAACACACCACACATCAACTCGGGGCAGCTTTGTAAGCAGCCTCGCAAGCCCTGAAATTTCTGGCTGGTTGGGATGCCAGCGAAACCAGATGGCAGCAAGCAGTGAAATACAGGCCTGGCTCACAGACTCGGTAGTCTCCGTACATCTGTCTTCGGTTTTCTTGTTTCCGCTGCTATTTCCTGCTTGGCCTAATCCAGCGTGATCCGTTCTTTAACAAAAAAGTCTTACTTTTTTATTTTGCTCTCTAAAACATCCACTGTATGTTGGTATCTATGTTAATCAATTAGACTTTTCTTTCAACTCAAGGAGTCCAATCTTAAGCCTTTCTTTCTCTGGAAAATTATGAGTATGGTCACGTATATGGGACGCGGCATGGTGTGACTATTAAATGATGTAGATTTCCACAATAGGCCTCATTAATTCTGGGTCATATCAGTTATTTGCTGTTTACATTACCATACTAAAGTATATGAATAATTTTATTTTTCTTTTTTATAATTAAGCAGGAAGGAGTATGACTTCACAGGGGCAAGGTAGATTAAGTCTCAGGAAGCCTTGGGTTCCATTCCTGGCTGTCTCCTAGAATTCTAGAATGTCCTATCTGCTCTCATCCTTTACAGAAGTGGTTCCTCTTTCCAGCAGGTGCCTGCTCGCCTGTAATTATTAGTGTTGGGAGGTCAAACTATATGTGCTTCTATTTACCTGTGCCAAGTCATTCTGGCTTTGCACCCAATGAGCTAAAATAATCATGATGTCTAGATTATTGAAATTGTACGTAAGTAAATTTAAGTGCACTGTAAACAAAAATCAGTTTTACAAAGTATAGGTTTTATAATGAAGGCTACTTCTAAGGGGTCAATAGTCACAAGTTCATATTTCTACCTGTTGGCCAATTCTTTGCAAATGTTGGGGTAGATTTAAAAAACCACAGTAATTGGCAGAATTTGTCACTTCTAGTCTGAGTGGGAAGGGGGCATTCAAAGGGCCTAGGAGGAGCGATTGGGTCTTATTTCCGCTGAAGACTGTCCTCCAGCCTGCAGCAAAGTTCTTGGGAAATTTCTCAGTTTCTACTTTCTCTAGGAAGCTAAAGTTAAGTAGTGTCAGTGAACTCATGGGCATCTATTGTCTGGTACTGGTGCAAGTACAATACGGATTCAAATTTGGTGATGTATTGTCATTGTTTTAAGGCATTTTTAAATGGGAGTATTATTATGCTTTATTGACTAAAATATGCCAGAGGCTATTATCTGACATGACTCTCGAGGGGTTTGGCAGAGGTTAATACCACCCTTGTTTGAATTATCTTTCTGGTGATTGTCTTCAGTGCCTTCAAAGAAACGTAATTCTATAGTTGCTAGGGCCTTCTCATGTACCACATCTTATTCTAAACTGTGCTGTCAGAGAGTTGGGAGAGGATGCTTGTTTCTGCATTGTGTATGGCCTGTATCACTTCCTTTAGTTCAGAAGAATATCGGTTTTTATCAATAAATTTGATTGTCATTGTGAGAACATAAAACCATTATCTTTCCTGGCTTTATTATAATTTAAAATAGTTTCGGTTTTTTAAATTATTCTTTTAGTTTGTGTTTTGTCTACGTCCTGTATACGTACTCGTGTATGTACCGGGGGGACCGCAGAGCCAGAGTCTGCCTGGAGATACAGAGGTTCTGCTCACAAAGGGTCTGTCCTCTAGCATCAGGGCTGGGTCAGCAGTATATTGTTGAAGGGATTTGGGGATGACTCGGATATTTTAGGCCACATTTCTGTCAGGTTTCCTTGAATGCTTCTGAGAACTGCACCTTTTGATCCAGCAACAGCGGCCCTATGGCCAGTCAGTCACCCTCAGCACTTCTCAGGAGGCTTTTCAAGGCTCTCTGGGTTCTGGCTGTCCTGTAACAAAGCTGTGAATTCTGTCTCAGGTGAAGAGCGTTGCCTGGTGCATTAGGGAGAAGTGCCCTCTTTGGGTTGCTGCCTGTTACCCACTGTAACCCAGAATGAGTTTCTGCTTAACTAACTGTGAGTGGTGGTTTGTGGTAAGTGCAGAGGGCAAAACCATCAAAACATGCGACACTTGGAGTCATTCAGGGGAGAATGAGTGCTTCTGTTTTTCACTAACTTGTTCCTCTTTCCCCTTGATGTTCTTCTGGCTACCTCATTAGCACCTTGTTAAGCATTTTCCTGCATATCATATTTTTTGGTTTGGGCCAATGCAGAAGTAGTGAAAGACAAGCAGTCCTTCTTAATTGGAAAGCTCCCAGACCGGACATTTGAGGATTCTGATATATTTTTTTTTAGTTTTATTTCGGAATATTATGAGGGTACAAACATTTTGGTTACATTTTATGTCTTTGCTGCACCCAAGTGAGGATTAGAGGCATGCCCTTCCCCTCTACAATGCTTACTGCGTCCATCAGTTGTGAGATTCTGGTATTTGTTTACAAAATTTTGGTCAGGCCAGTGAAGCTCTCCATGCTTCTGTGTGTACAGAAAATGAACAAAATTATCTGATATGTTCTCTCTGTCCCCAATTGAAGTGATGAAAATACCTGAAGCAGCATATACTGATGGTTTCACTATGTGAGCTTAAGGATGCTTCCAGCAGGGTAACTCTCATGAGAGAAATGACTCTGTAGTGAAGAATCATTCTATTTTCATGTTTTAGATGATACACCTCCTGAAGACTCCATTCCTTTGGTCTTTCCAGAATTAGACCAGCAACTGCAGGTAAGGATTTTTCTCAAGTCTCTCTTATTTCCTCCTTAGTGTCACAAAGTACAGTGAGCTGGGGAGCGTCCTGAGAGACAGTGACTTGGACACAGAGTGGGGGGGCTTTTAAATCATCAAGGCTCACACATCTCTAGAGCTCCAAAGTCAGGCAGAAGCCCTCATGGAGTGCCCCTGTCTGGGTATCTGGCTATGGCACTGGGACATCAAGTGCTTACAGCTGATAAACTAGCTCCTGTTTTTAAGGAGTCCCAGAGCCTGGGAAAAGGATTCGTCTCTGCTTTCCTTTGCTGTCGATGTCCCTGGGCCATTGCAATTCTGGCTCTGTTTGGGGTTCATGATTTAGCAATAAACTCTGCGGAGCAAATTTGTCATGTTTGCCAAGACTTTGAAATAATCTTCCTTTCTCTACCCCCTGCCCCTTCCCCAGTTCTGCCAACTTTTAATGGAGTATAATTATTTTAAGTTAAACCTTCTGAAAACTGTCTGGTTTGAACCCTGAGAAAAATATTTGGGGTACATAGTTATTAGATGATCTATCAAAAGATATCCTGTTTAACACATCAGAATTCTGTGAAAGGAACTAATTTATGACATTTTAATTTTCTTTAGGTGGCATATGGTGATTCCAGGCAAAGATGGCTTTAGGAGGAGGTTCTGTCTAAAATACCTGGATATTGGCCATGGGTCAGCCATTCCCTTGAGTACTGAACTTTGCAGTCACGTTTAGACAAGTCTAATTGGGGTCTTGGACCTTGTACATAATGTTTTGCTTGGCTGCCTCCTCTAACCCCTGCTAAACAGTGATTTTGAGAGCCTATAAGAGGGATTTTCAACCTCCAGTTCCCAACAGGCCCTGACATTCCATGTTGTCTTATAACAAGAGCTTTTCCCATTTGTGAGTATGTGTGATGTCCTAAAGTCATTTGAGTTTGGGACCCCTGTTCCTGGACAGCCCTCGACAGAGGTGGGAGGAACCAAGAATGAGCCCTTGCGCAACCCAAGATGGTGTTCCTTTTCGTTTACTTCAGTTCTTTATCTCAGTACCCAGTGCACTGAGTTAAAAACCTGGAAGCAACTAGGTCAGGTTGGAGGAGCTGGTGCTCTATTATTGGGGTGGTCTCTAAAAATCCAGGGCAACTCAAGTGTGACCTGGCCTTTTGGAAGAGCCCTCATTCTCACCTCTGCAGATGTGCTAGGCATTGTCACGGCTCTCCAACAGAAAGCCCACTCAACAGAGCAGCATCAGTCATGTAGGTATCACTGAAGACTGTGTAGAAGGTGGGGGCGGTTATACTCGTCACCACCTGGCTGTCAAAGATAGCTCTGTCACCCCCTAAAATTTCTTCTCCAGCTCTCAGAGATCTTATCTCCCTCTTTTCCTGTCCCTCAGGCAGGGTCTTCAACTCAGCTTTCCAACTCCCCCTTCCCTGCCCCCACCAGCATCTCTTCTTCTCAGCAGAGAGAACTATTCAGCCCTCTCTCTGCATTTCCTTCCGGCCTGCTCACACTGCATGTGAGGGGCCTTGCTTAGCTTCTGTCCACACAGAGGGGCTGTCTATGTGTTGCAGGTGGTGTAGTTGGGATTGTGAAATAATATCTATTTTTCCCCTAGTCACAGTTTTTTTCTTCCTTTATTTTACTGTCACCTCCAAGCTCTTTAATTATCATGAAAATTAGATGAAAATAGGGAGTAAGCATGTTTTGAAAATAAAGCAGTGAAAGCATATTCAGGTTCTTGTTCCCGCCTTGAATTATGGATCGTTCATTCTACTTTTTTGTATTGGAAAAAATATTTTTCTCCTTTGGGAACTTTAATGGTCTTCCCTGGCTTGTGGATCATCTTCTGCAGGATTGACAGCACCTGTGGCAATTATCCAGATAATTTTTCTGCTGAAGCATTGCTAGGTCCATTTGAATTTTATAGCTTTAATTCCATTTGACATACATTAGAAATTGCCTATTTAATTATTTCACTCCAGTGAGACCATTTTATCCTCATTGATCTTTAATGAGTTAGGCAGTTGAGAGGATGGTTTTTGGCTCAGGGGTTTTGATTTTTTTTTCTTCCCCTTTTAACATATGGTATTACTTTACCTCTTCATGAACAGAGAGAATGTTACCAGCATTATAACTAAAAGCATGTAAGTGTTTGTTTATTGAGTGAAGAATACGAGTGAGTTTGTTCCAAACATTTACCAGTCGTGAAGACATTTGGTTAGGTTTGTCTCTGCGAGAGCTGTTATTCAGTTCTCCAGGGCATGAGTGACTAAAAAGAAAGATGGTGAGAGTTGGGAGAAGGAAGCTGACATAGAAAATGACATCTGAAAGCAGATTCTTGTATCTGTGCTTAGCCTGAGCACATACATTTAAGACATTCTGCAGCAGGAAGTCTCCGCATTGAAAGCAATGAAAATGCTTTATGCACAAAAGGAACAACCCAATACGTGAAGCGGGCCATCTTTGTAGCCAGTCTCATGTACATTCATCACATGGTAATGGCTCTTGGAATTTTATCGACCATCATAAGCCACTATGGAAGCGTAAAAGTTGGGTTACAAAGGCACATGAAGTGCCTCCTGGTTGCCACAATTTGCTTGAGAATGAATTGGCCCTTGATTACCTCTACCGGGGGCTTGTAAGTGTACATAGTGAAAAATAAATGTTGCCAGGTGATTATTGCCAGCCCTACTCTCTGCAAATCCTCAGGTTTAAATCCCACCAACTCACACTGAGTACCCACTAGGCAAGGAGTGTTTTGTTACATATGATCTCATTTGATTCTTGCAATAATTATGCAAGCCAACTATTATGTCTCCACTTTGTACATAAGAAACTTGAGGTCAAATTTTGGTCTAAATAAATCTGCTATTCCCTTCTTTCTCTTACACTGCAGAATGTATAGGCTGCTTAAGTTGCTTTGATAGGTGGATATTTGTTTGTTTCTAGTTTGCAAGGTTGCTATAATATAGTTGTAGAACAATCTTATAAAATCTGTTCTGACTTTCTGATATCCATTACACATTCTTTGGTAGTTTATAAAACCTGGCTATAAAATACCTGTTTGGTAGACACTCTATTACCAAATTTGACCCCCAAGATTTTTCTGTTGCTTTGCCAAGAACGTGGACATGTTTGAGCATGTAATTCGTGGTGCTTCTATTTTCACATAAGCCAAAAAAAGCCTTGTGCAAGAATAGCAGTGACAAACATTTCCCTTGATGTCTCTATTAATGCAAAATGTTGGGCAAGACCTCAGGGTAAGGTAGGTGTGAAAATGAACATCTCTTTATGATGTTCATTTGTGGGCCTCGGAGCTCCACCCAGGGGCAGGTGGAAGGTTAATTCTATTTTGTGCAGATTCCTTTCTTGGGACTAGGTTTCTAAATTCCCCATGCCCATCTGGGGCAGTGTTTTGGTAGTGCTAGTTTAGATCACAGTCCAAAGAGAGGAGTTCCAATTCTATGTCCACTTCTAAGAACTAATGAAAAATCATTACTTTTCTTTAGGTCTCAGTTTCCTTTTATCTGAAAAAGAAGTAATGATTGACCTCTTTCTCTCTGTGTTCTGAAAGATCAATGGAATCCTGTTACGGTCCCAGGATTTGGGTCAAGACCAAGCCTCTCTTACAGCTTAAGCATGTTGTTATGTTTTGGGAACCGTGGTTTGGCTTATACATGATTCAAAGCTATGCTACAATGTGGTCTTAACTGCACTAGGATGAGAAATATGTTTTTATAATCAGGTAGAGGACATGATAACAAGTAGCTTGCAATAGACATCCTAATGGGAGTTACAATGATTGGAGCATGGGCATTAGCATTAGCTTTGCCTGGATTTGCATCTCAGCTAGTTTTGTGATTCAGGAGTGTTATTTACTCTCTCTAAACCTCACTTTTCCAAACCTCAAAGTGGAGATAATATCAGTCTCACATTGTGTTAGAATTTAATATGGTAATGAGCAGATCCAGCACAGTTACTTGGCAAAATGATTGCTCAATTAATGTAAATTTCCTTTCCTGGTAAAATTATTTGTTGAGCGATATATTTGAGAACAAGTAATTTATCTTTATTTGTGTAACATGAAATGAAAGAAGCATTTCCTTGGATTTTTGAGTTAAGGATAGAGGTTTTGATGCCCTCTTCTTTTCACTAAGCCAAGGTGTTTGGAAAACAACATGACTTTTTTTTGTTTTTTTTTTTTTCCCAAACTGAGCAATAGCTTCGATCCCTCCTAAAGTCCTCCCATCTAATCTGAGATGACAGTGACAGGTGTTTCTGTGGTACACACTGAACTTGCCTTTTCTCAGACAGAGTCTGATAAGTCCAGAAACTGATGTCACCTCCACAAATAAACAATTCCGTAGCTTCAGTTGTTTATCATAATATCTTGTTATCCGAGCAGTCTCTCCAGAAATGTCTTTTAAGTTTTGTATCAGTATATTGCTTGATATCTGGGAAATGAAAATGGTAGAAAATGAAATCTTAGCATTCCAGGATTCTGCTACATTGGTCTTTAACACCCATCTAGAAATGTGATAAGAACAAAATAGTCTCATAGAAAGTACTGAAAATGGCTGACATTTTCTCTCATACACATGTTGAAAAGTATCTTATACTGTAGTTCTTTGGATGCTGTGACCACACAGAAAACATATATAGAGATACTTTGAAGCTTTACAGTAGTACACTTTAATTTTTTTTTTTTTTTTGAGAAGCTCAAGGTTATTAGGATATGGCTTGTTAGAAAAACTTGGCACACTCTTGAGTTCTCGCTTCCTTTTATATTGCTTACGTCAATAGAAATGACTTAAATATATTTTACTCCAGTGTTATATGATGTATAAGTTGTGTAGTATAATCAATAGTCCATACTTGGACCATAATATAGATGCTATAGAAATACCAGTTCTTAAAAATATTTTTAAAATATTTAAAATTCTGAGATAGAGGAGTTCTTAAATATCAAAATTAGCCCGGACTATGTTTTTTCTCTCAGTTTTGGCAAAAGATTTTAACAAGCAAAAATTAAAATGCTTGTTAATTTCAAGACATTAAATTGCAACATAAATTTAAATGACACTCCCATCCTCCCCCAAAATAGGTAACACTGAGAATCAAGGAATAAATACAAGTCTGCTCAGCGACTGTAGAATGTTTAGCTTCCTAAATATAGTTTCTGTGTGGGAAGCTGGGATAGGAAAATTAAATTCTTACATTTCTGAAGTGGATGGGGCCAGTAGTATTCGAAGAAGCCAAGTAGAAAACGGAAACGCTTAAGCTGGCTTTGCCCCTTGCGGAGGGATGCTTGGCCACGTCCTTTCCCACGGGGCCTTTTCCAGAGAACGGAATCCACTTCGGGAGGAGCTTGCTATGAACCGAAGGCTCCGGCAGAGAGCAGAGATGGTACGGTGTGGCTCAAGCCGGCATTCTTGGAACGAGACCCTGCGGTTTCTCTCTTACTTCATCTTGTTAAATCGGTCCTGATGATTGGGGTGGATACCAGAGATAGCAGCTCTCTTGCACTGCCATGCAATTTAAAGCCCTTCCAAGCTCCATCCTCAGGCAGCAGGGGGAGGAGGCGGAGATGGAGGAAAGAGGGTGAGGAGGAAGTGTCCCCTCCTGGTCTCTGATCTCATCCCAGCCCCAATGTGTGTCTTGGAAGAATGTGTTTTAAAGTTGGCTTGAGGTGCTGTTAGGAGAATGTCTTAATTTAGCCTCCTTAGAACGGCTGTGTCGTATAGTTGACCAGATACAGATAGCATTGAGTGCGTCTGGAAGGCTGTGTGATCACACAGAATTTGTGCTCTGGTACATTAAGAATACCTTTCATTTTTTTAAACTCAACTATCTTTGGATTCCTTTTCTTTGGAATGCAGTATTTCACTCTTTAAGTAAGAATGTGGGATAAATGTATCCAAAGTGAGGGAGGATCTAGCGTAATTACGGAGACAATAACAAGAGGGTTTTCTCTTCCTGATGTGAAAAGAAATTAATCATCAACACAAAGAATTTATTTATTGCTCATCCGTTCCCAGCATGGGATTGTAACTACAAAAACCTCTTTGAGAAGAATAGTCAAAATCAAGCAATGAGAATTGAACTACTTGTAGTGGCAATGAGAAGTGCTACTTTTATGCCAAGAAGTTAATAGATGTTTTTCATCTGGTTACCACAGGCATTCTTTTAAGTTATTTTTCAGTTCTTAATTTGAATGTGTGTTATTTAAACCCATGTATAGCTGATTAATTCATGATTGAATGAATTAGTGTGTTTTAGATGTCACATTACTTAAGACTACTGGTAGCTCCATTTTTAAACTGGCAACAGGATTCTTTTGCTTGAATTTTAGGAATCTGTTTCCTCAGACAGAAGCTTTTATTCAGTGAACACTGCTGGTCATATATTGTCTCTTATTTTGAGGGATTATAAGAGGATAAGAGAGAATCTCCCTCAGCAAGGATCTGATGATGCTACACATGTACACAAATTCTATCATAAAGCAATGAAAGTATTCTTTGTCATACAAAATGACACATCTCATTTTTCCATAATTCCACTTTTTATATTCGGCATAAAATCTAAATTTCTTAACACTTTTATTCATCAGAATTCTTGTTGGGCTGAGAACCATATGGATTTAAACAAATTATTTGATCAGTTTCCGGGGCTGCGGTAAATGTCCAATGATGTCAACAGTCTTCTAAGGACAGTGGGTAGGCTGACTAGAAGGCACCTTGATTTGTCCAGCGATGTTTGGGGTTAGCAGTAGTTGGCTCAGAATTATAAAGGGGTAAGACATTTGAAGTTCCTCAAAGAGAACTTTGGGAAAGAGAGAAAGGTTAGGTACACATGGAGTGAGCCTCTGATAGGGAACTCTGGTAGCATTGCTTAGAAGATGGGCTGGAGTGGCAGAAAAGTCTAATGAGCTAATTTTTTTTGCATTAACTTTTTTTTTTTATATTGTGGCAAAAATGCATAAGATAAAATTTCCCATCTTAACAATTTCTAAGTATACATTTCAGTAATACAAATATATTCGCATTGTTGTGCAACCACTCTCCAGAACTTTTTCATCTTGCAAAACAGAAGCTCTATACCCATTAAACAACAACCGCCCCCAAGTCGCCCCTTCCTCCAGCCTCTGGCAATTAATGAGGTAATTTTACGATGTTATGGTGAGTCGTGCAATATAACCTCCCTCCTTGCTTAAAAAAAGGGAAATCTATATTGCTCATTAATGTTTCATGCAAATTTGGAGAACTTGAAGTGATGCTGAGTTATATGTCAGGTTGGGGTGAAGACAGAGCTTTCAGGATCTAGAGGCTGAAATGACACCTGAAATCTTTGTACTCCGTGAAACACTGTACACTAAGTATTTTTGACTTATTCTTTTTTAATTGGCACTTTTTTATCATGGGGAATCTTGGCAATATTATGTATAGCTAGCATGTTCCTCCTGCTAAGAGCATATGAGGACACTGAATATATCCTGAAGTACATACTGCCTACCCCCACATATCCTTAGCAGCATGATCACCCTACCTGTATATAATAATATCCTCAAATTCCCACAATTAAGAAGTGCCAATAAAAAAAGAACAAATGAAAAAATTTCCCACTTAATAAAAAGCATTGTAGGGTGGCAAGATAAGGGGGAAAAGAGGCCTCTCTCTTCTTAAGAAAATTATACACGCAATTTTTCTATTTTCCATTTTAATTCTAGCAGCAAAGGACATTTCCCCCTGTACATGGTTGTTCTAATCGGTATTCTCCGAAGCATGCAAATCCTTCTTAAGCAGAGTTCTGAAATCTTTTGGCTATCACATAGCCAAAAGCATAGCCTATGCTGAATTTGTGGCTCAGGTACCTACAGGTGACAAGTTCTGTACTGAACTCTTGTTCAAATGGAGAACAGCCTGTGTGGTGTTCACAAGGACAGGATATGATGCGTAAAGTCTTAGAGCCTTCCAGGAAGCAAATCCTTTAACAGGGCGCAGATGATTTAACAGCTTGGCTACGGTGCCTAGGATAAATTGCTTTCATTCCCCTTACTGTTATACCTGGTCATTTGCCAGTGTAACAGGTGAAATCTGATGAGCGAGTGACGATTTCTGGGACACAGACTGGAAGAGCCAGGAATTCTAAATTCCTTTGGCAACAGTTTTATCGCATGGGGCGAATTACATTACAGTACCACCGTGCACGGTTTTTCAATTTAATTCCACATAGAAAGGGATAATGGTTCCAAAAGGCTAAGTTTATGCTCTGAGTGTGTTCGTGGGGCAGCAGGGAAAGATGCTACATAATAGGATTATTATTAGATTTTTCATGAATTAGGACACAACAGATGTTCCACAGGAAGGTAAATTTAATTCAAATCTATTTAGAATTTTATTTCCTTTAGAACATCTCAGAGGCCTCATAATAAATAAAGAAGGGTCATCTTGTCTATTAATCAGACAATAAACTTTATTGAATTTTTATTACATGCTGGGTGGGATCACTAAATGTGACACCCACAGAAATTTGTGTCCTTGAAGAATATAATGAGAGGAGGAAAAAATAGTCAGAAACTCATTAGTTTTAAATTTCCAAATATAAAATTAGTGAGAATATAACCTGATCAAATATGTAGTTTATATATATATATAATATATATATATACAGACTATTGTGAAGAAAGGATTAGACTGAAAAGCCTATTGAACAATGAGCTGATATTTCTCAGATTTTATATACATTTTTTTCTATAAATAATTGAAAAGAGTGATTAAGATATCTTTAAAGACTATTAACTTGTGTTCCTAAAAGTAGTATTTTTAATCACGTGTTGCTAAACTAGACAGAATAATAAACTCAGGGAAAACTATTACTTTAAAAATAATTCCTAGAAGTAGGATTTTCACCATGTTGTGGTCGAAAGGTTTGCATGCTGGCTTTGTTTCTCTCATGGGTGGGAGAAAAGGACAGATGTGAACTCATGCTCTCTTTGGCCTCACATGTTACAAGCATTGTTTTATTTTGGGTCAGACCCTTCAGACGGGTTTGTTAATCCTTGCAAGCATTATTTCTGGCTCAGTATCTTTCTTTAGGTTGGATGTATTTCTCAGAAGAAAGCCTTTCTTCTCCACTCTACAAAATAAGATCATGCCTCTGAGCTACAGGAACAGAAAGCAAGGGGTAATTCAAACAGACAGCTGAAATATTTCCCCACCGCTGCCCTTCTCTAAAGCGGAGTTTAATATATCTGGGGAGAATTGCAGAGTCCTTAGGAGACTTATTTTCACTCCAGTGCGTGCCAGGTAACTGACATGTAATGGGTTTCAGCGATCTGGCTCAGGCCTGAGATGCCCATGAATGATAATGGGAGATGAACGTGGGGAATATCCACCCACCTCTCTATTTCCAGTCAAATGGAATCAGCAGAATTCTGTTGATCATGGATTGACAAAGCTGTTCTCATGTAAAAAATATCCCTCTAAAGAACATCAACAGAGCAAAATGTTTGATGATTTATTCTGATGCAAAAAAAATGGACTGATTTCTTCTCGTTGTTGTTTACGAAGCCTCTGCCACCTTGTCATGACTCCGCGGAATCCATGCAGGTGTTCAAACAGCACTGCCAAATAGCAGAAGAATATCATGAGGTCAAGAAAGAAATCGCCCTGCTGGAGGAAAGGAAGTAAGTACTTTCCCCCTGAGTACTCTCACCTCTGAGCACCGGCCACTGGGCAAAAGACAAGGGTGGTGGGCAGCGGGTAGGCTGAGCTCGGGGATGGGAGGGAGAGGAGGGGATTATATAGAAATGGTCCAAATGGTGCTGCTGAAGATGAAGTGCTTTGCTGCTTTACGGAATACTGAAAGGAACAGCAGGAGTGCTTCCTACTAAAAATTTTTTTAATAAGAGACTTTAGTCCAGGAAATTAAAAGTGCCAAAATACCACCCAGAGCCACACTGTGTTCTCTGCACATGTGCCCATAGGCCCCAGAGCACTTTGACTTGGGGAGAATTTTAATTAATGCTTACATGATGGAGTTCCTACATCAAGTGAGAAAGCCACTGCGATAGCTCTTTGGAATAATGTAAATGTATTAGTTGACTAACTGCATTTTATAGTCTGAGTAAGTTTTTCTCTTGATAGATTCTATTACCATTATAGTTCTGCTGTAGGGAATTATACGGTTCTATTAATTAAAGCACTCTAATTTTACTCACTCATAACTTTTTGTTTCAGAATCCTTCCTTCTAATTGCACTTGATTCTTCTGCTGATGTCTACCCCAGTGCCATCATTTTTATATAACTTTCTTCTATTCTTTTATAACTTTCTAAGCATCAGATAAGACACCTTTCCTTCATACTACTGGCCAGTTGGTACTTACACATTTACTAGGGAGACCTTTTCATTACTATTTGCATCTCCTACGAAGTGGTAAGTGCCATAAAAGCACAGATAGTCAGGTGTTGCTCAACATTAGATTCATGGAGCCTGGTATGATACGTGGCAGCTAGAGGCAGAATAAATTTTTCTGTTTTTGAGACAGGGTCTCACTCTGTTGCCCAGGCTAGAGTTCAGTGGCATCATCATAGCTCACAACAACCTCAAACTCCTGGACTCAAGCGATCCTCCTGCACCAGCCTCCCAAGTAGCTAGGACTACAGATGCACACCACCGCATCCAGCTAATTTTTTCCATTTTTTGTAGAGATGGAATCTTGCTCTTGCTCGGGCGAGTCTCTAACTCTTGACCTAGAGCAATCCTCCCACATTGGCCTCCCAAAGTGCTAGGATTACAGGCATGAGCCACTGCGCTCAGCCTGAATAAGTTATTGTTGAATGCATGAAACATAACCTAAACATTCTTTAACTTTCTATTTCTTCTCCCTTTTCTTTTATTGTAGTGACACATGATATATATTTATTACTTATTTTTTAAATGAAAGCAAGTGAAATATATTTTGTCTTAAGAAGTTTATGAAATTCTTAAAACTCTTTTGAGACTCCCAGGGTAGTGGTTGGATAGTATAACATGGTTGTGGCCAATATAGATTTTGGGGCCACCCTTCTGTAAGCTCTCAGCATACTACAAACACTTTTTTACTTACTTGCTTTGCCATGCTTCAAACATAAAATTGTACCAGACTTTTGGTTATAGGGGATTAAAAGATGCTTACTAGGATATCAGAAACACAACTCTTTCCTCATATATCTGAGAGGTTTTTTTGGTCTAAGAATTTTGATAAGTTGCTTGGAATACTCAGAATATATGTTTATACAAAGTCTGGGTCCTAAAAAAATTTCATAGAGGAGTTGAAGAAGATTAATAACATGACCAACATTGAAGTCAAAGGAGGGTTTGTATGATCGGTATCCTGTGAATGTATCTTCCTGTGTGTGTGTGTCTATGTATGTGAAGCACAATGATGTGATAGAAAAATCCCCAGTAATTATGTCTCTATTTCTAAACTCTTCAGATTGAAAGTACTGGAGGACTTTGTTATCTAAATTAACTTCATATGTGGCTTTTTTTTTTTTTGGCAACACAAGACTTACGCACTAAATTATATGTTCTATAAATTTATATTTTTGTATGTTGCATTTAAAAAATATGAAATGATAATGACATGAGAGTGACTCATAGCTGGTCTTTGAAACATATTCTTGCTACTTGCTTTGAGAGCAATGATAACTTTGGGTACCACAGTTACTGGCCTCTGAGTGGAGGTTTTCTTCAGGTTCTTGTTATTTATCAGGAAAAGAATTTCAGGATGTACCACATAAGCCAAGCAAGCTTTTATTGAAAGCAAAAGTACACTCTCAGAGAAGAGAATGAGCAGGCTCAAAAGAGAGCAGCTGCACTGGAAGGTAGTGGCTTTAGATCTTTTGTAGTTCTAGTAATTGATGGGAGGAATATTCAGGGCAAGTGGTTGGCTTTTAGTAAGAATTCGGGTATTAATTTATAGAATTAGGTTCTCTCCCATTTTGTATTTCATATGTCTGTCTCAGAACTGTTATGGTGATTTCAAGGGCAGAGAAATTTTAAAGCCACAATGTAAATGATATTGTAATTAGCCAAAGTTCATGTAAGGTGACAGAGATGACTGACAAGCCAGTTGAAGCTTGTTCTTGCCTGTGGTTTCCATCCCCTTTTGTTTAAGGCTGTTTACTTTAACATCTGCACTGATCTTTAAGCCCCTGCATCCAGTCTCAGCCCTGTCTACTATGCTAACATTTCCCCACTTAAGAGCTTTGAGCCCTTGTAATCTTATAAAGGAGGCTAAGATCCATCTTCTGAAACTGCTTCCTGCTGCTAAGGAGCATTGACCTGCCTGTGGGTACCAGAGTCTCTTACATCTTATTCTCTATCTATTAATGGGACTGGTGTCAGGGTATGGGCTGTAAGGCACCTTACTATGGTGGGAGGGACCTTTAGGGCCCTCAGTGTGGTCAGATGGCTGCCAGTATAAGGAATAAGCTGCCCAATCAGGGGAACTTTGATAGTCTCTTTCATCATCTCTCTGAAGAGGGATGGGGTGGAGCCCTTGGACTGTCATGACAACTCAAAAGGCAAAAGATTTAAAAAGTTTAATAATGCAAGGAGAGAAAGGGAGAGTAAGAATCATGATAATGATGGGGACTATACAGGGTCCTAGTCAGGACCACAGCATTTGTCTAAAAGTAGGCTACTGGGAGGATAGTTTGTTCCATATGTCAGAAGCTGTGTCTGACTTTCCCTTTTGATTGTACTTGGGCAGCCATTTAGCTGCCTTATAAACTTCCTGTAAATTTGTAGGGACGTGGCCAGTGGTATTAATCCAAGTGCAACAGGAGGAATTTAATACAGTGTAGACCCCTCCTTCGGTGTCCAGTACATAATCTAATCCTCTGTGGTTTTCTAAAACTAAATCTGAAAGTGAATTGAGGGAGATTGTCAGCTGGTTTATTGGATTTCAACGATTGTAAATGGTGGTTTCTAAGGTGGAGGTGATGTTGCCAAGGATGATCTCAGGGTAGATAAAAACCACCCCAAGGAGCAAGTAGATGGATTATGCCTACTACTCCAGCCATTGTTAGGCCAATGGCACTCTTAGTCCAGGTGGTATTTGGTCTAGAATAAACTTGGATTTTGTTTCCTCTTGGGTATCCTAGCGTGTGTTCTCTGGTATGCCAAATATTTTCTAGGCATGAGTAGGCAAGGCCTTTCCCCATGCTAAGTCATAGGGGATGCCCACAGATGAATGTCATACTTCTAGGGGCACATTGCCAAACTGGCTGGCTCTTCTTAAGTGTATGTATTAGTTGGGCCTATCAAGGATGTGAATTATTGGCATTAGAGGGAAATGTGAGATTACCACTTATAAGATGATTTTAGTCTCCTTGATTCCAATAATCTGGCTTGAACAAAACTTCAGCCACGTTAGGCCAGCTTAGGGTGGGAATGTGACCAATGTAAGGCTGGCAATTAAGGGAAGTAGTATTATATAGTTGGCACCAGACTAAGGCATTTTGACTATAATTGTAATGGCAAGAGGAATTTCCATTGTGCAAGGTCGTGTGGCCTTTTCCAAGAGCAGGACCTTTGATAGCCATTCTTTTGACCTAAAGGGTGTTTTAGTACAGGGTTTACATCACTTGGGTTAGGGGTTAGGGGTTCTACAGTCCAGGGTAAGAACATGGTAGGTCTTGGTTATAGGAAGTATAAAGGAAGGCCAACTGGGATTGGATATGCTAGGAGTAAGGAGTACTTCAATGGGAGTGACGGTGGGGTCCCACCCCATAGATTATAGGGAGAAATTAGCACTTTCTCCCAAGCCAGTGGGCCAGGAGGCAAAGTATGTGGGTTTTGTTGATAGACTCAGCAGTTGGTAAGGTTGGCCCCAGAGGATACTGCTTGGGAAGTTTGAATATATATATTTCATTCCCATTTTCCTTGGGTTAAACTCCAGTGGGAATCTAGCCATAAAAAAAAGAGCATATTTGGATTTGGTTATTTAAAGGGAGGGAAGGGTTAAAAGTAATGGGACCATTAGAATTTACCAACAACAAGAATTATTATAGGTGGGTGGGAAAATGCAAGTAAACAAATAAGATATGTAAAGGGACAAAAGTAAAGCTAACCGACAAACAGCTTGACACATCAAACAACAGAAAAAGCAAATCTACTTTATCTGAACCATGGAATGGTGGTTGTCTTTTAAAAAATGTTTGTACCCCCATAATATCCTGAAATAAATAAATTAAAAAAAAAGATATTTGAGGTCCTCATTGAATTTGCAGGAATAGGAACCTTAATCAGCATCTGGGATGTCTTCTTCCTGCAAAGACTGAGGAACAGGCTTGACTCTAGACAAGTGTACCCAACATTGTATTACCTCCAACTTAACTGCCTTGGGGGTATTCATTAAAACTTGAAGGGGCCTTTCCATTTTGTGGACAACTGGTTTGTCAGAGACCTCTCCTTCCAGGATTTTAGTAGATCTCGGTCTCCTGGGGCAGCAGGGGTGGGGTGCTTTATAGAATCAGCTTGAAGCGAATGGCGATTTCCATATTCCTGGAGGGCCTGTTGCACTTGGCACACATTAGTTATGTAAGAGGTTATGGAGTTACAATCAGGATCTATTCATAAGTCAGATGTTATGAATGGCCTTCCACATAGCATTTCAAAAGGGCTAAGTTTTTAAAGGTTCTTTGGGTGCTGTTCGAATGTAGAGTAAGGCAGTGGGTAGTAAGTGGAACCAAGACTCAGAGGTTTCCTGGCATAACTTGCCTAGAATTCTTTCTAAGGTCTGGTTGGCCCGTTCTACTTTTCAAGAAGATTGGGATCTCCAGGAGGAGTGAAGCCTGTATGTGATTCCTAGAGAGGAGGCCAGTTGTTGAGTAATTTTGCTAGTAAAGGAAGATCCATTATCATTCTGAAGTGATTTAGGCAAACCAAGGCTAAGAATAATTTCTTGTAGTGGAAAATTAGAAACTTCAGTGGCCTTTTCAGATCTGGTAGGAAAGGCTTCTACCTACCCAGTGAAGGTATCCATAAAAACTAGCAGGTTTTGATGTCCCTGACACTGAGGTACCTGGGCGAAAGCAATTTGCCAGTCCCCTCCTGGGTAGGTTCCCCAATGTTGGACTGGTTCCAACAAAGGAGGTCGTTTTATATCTCTGACAGGGTTATTTAGGGCACAGAGTAAGCAAGCCTTAGTTATGTTTTTAATGGTGGTAGTAATTTTGTCACCTATAAATAGACGTCAGGTCATAGAGATCATAGCATTTCTCCGCGTGTGAGTGGACTCATGCTGGGCCTTGAGAATAGCCCATTGTTGGCTCCTGGGGAGTAGAATTTTTCCTTCCAGAGAGATCCACCATCCTTCTGTTGCTAATTGGAACCCTTTGACTTAGCTTCCTCATTTTCAGAGGGAATATGTGAGGGAGATCTTGAGAGGGTGACAGTTTGGGGTCCTAATACACATTGTCTGGGCATCTCTAGGAGAGTCACCCATTTGGCTGTCTGCTCTGCTATTCTGTTGCCCTTAACTTGGGTGGATTTCCCCTTTTGATGGCCTCTATAGTGTACTACAGCTACTTTGGCTGGTTCCAGGACAGCCTGTAATAATTGAAGGATTTCAAAATGATATTTAATGGGGGGATTGTTTTTTGTTAGTAATTCCCATTCTTTCCGAGTAGCAGCATGGGCACTAAGTATGAGGAAGGTGTATTTGGAGTCTGTATAAATGTAATTCTCTTTTTCCTTCCTAACTCTAAGGCTTTTACAAGAACAATCAGCTCGGCCTTTTGGGCAGAAGTGTTGGGGGGGTAGAGGTCCCATTTCCATAACACCATTAAAGCTGACTATAGTATATCCTGCCTTCCAGATGCCATTCAGCATGAAGCTACTGCCATCTGTATGCTATTTTTCATCCGAGTCATCCAAGGGGATATCTTTTAAGTTCATTCTGCTAGAATATACTTGTTCTATAGTCTCTGTACAGGAATATGTTAAGTTGGTGAGGGGCCCCTTGGGCATCAGGGTGGCTGGATTTAAAGTTTGGCACACCTTGAGACTGATTTCTGGGTAGTCCAGCAGGAGGGCCTGGTATTTGGTAAGGCATCCTCCTGCCAATGGCGACCTTTTGTTTCTAAGACCCCTTGCACCTAGTGGTGAGTTCTGACCTCTAATGACAATCCCAAGGTCAACTTAATGCCCTCTTTGACCAATAGAGTCATGGCTGCTACTGCTTTCAAGAATCCAAGCCATCCCATGGCCACTGAGTCCAACTGCTTAGAGAAATAGGCTGTGGGTTGCAGGTCCTGCTCCAGAGGTTAGATGAGCACACTCAGAGTGATCCCTGTCTCTCTATAGTAAAGAGAATGAAAAGCTTATTCAGGTCAGAAATTCTCAAGAGGCAGATGTCAGAGACCTTTTAATGTCTTGGAAGGCCTTTTGTTGTCCTGGCCCCCAATTTAAGGGCTCAGCGTCAGGTCCTTTTAAAGCTTTATATAGGGGTTTTGCCATGACACTGAATCTGGGAATCTAAATTCTGCAAAATCCAGCCATTCCCCCAAATGTCCTAAGTTGTTTTCAGGTTTGTGGAGGGCCAAATTGTGAATTGCCTCTTTTCTTTTTGTGGACAGGGAATGTTGTCTTTGGGTTAAAATGTATCCCAAGTACTCAACCTGTTATAAGGGTATTTGGGCTTTTGCTTTGGAGACCCTATATCCTCTGTTGCCCAAAAAGTTAAGAACCTGGACAGTATTGTCATTAGATGATTCCTTGGTGAGGCTGCAGATAAGAATATAATCTACATATTGAAGAATAGCCCCTTGTAGCAGGGACAACTCGCATAATTCCTTAGCCAGGGCATTTCCAAAAAGGTGAGGATTATCTCTAAACCCCTGGGGGAGAACTGTCTGGGTATATGTATCAGTGCAGTCAAAAGAAAACAAAAATTGGGAGCCAGGGGGTAGAGTGATGCAAAAGGGGCATCTTTCAGGTCCAGAATGGTAAACCAAGTAGATTCTCCTGGAACTTGAATTAAAATAGAATATGGATTTGGAACTATGGGATGGATGAGCACAACAGCCTCATTAATGATCCTTATGTCTCGGACTAGGTGGTACTCCCCATTAGGTTTTAAGACAGATAAGATGGGCGTATTGCAGGGGGACTGGCTCAAACCATATACCTGCTCCAACTGTCAGTGACCAGCTCTTTTTGTGAGCAAAGGAATTTCACTGGAATGATTCTTCTGGCATGTTTTGTAGGCTAGTGTTGCCAATAGTTACCCGTTTAAATTTATGTCCTTTCTGGCTATGTATGGGCCTATAGGCATGAACACCTTTTAACATCTTTTTGTTTCCTAATCACCTGGCATAGGTGTTGGGAATAGGGTCAAATAAGAGTGAGGGTGATTTAGGGTGGCTGATTGCAGGTTTTAGTAATATCCTCTGTGCACATATGTTTTGCTTGTAACTTGTATGGTCTATATTTAAAATATGGAGCCAATATCAGCAATAAATGTCTGCTAAGATAAATTGTTAAATTGAGACGTATGGTTACATCTTATATTTATACATAAATGAACTTTTTTTTCTGGGATTGCTAGTGATCACTGTTTTCATTAAGACTTTATTGAAGCAGAAATTCATTTTGCAACAGATTTTTTCCTAAACAGTCTTTGTTTTCAAGCAAGATAAATTGGGCCAAATGGATTTGACCCAGGTAATTAACTCTCCATTTTTTGATGATTCTGGTGAGAATTTCTTCCCCATCATTTCATAAAGTGTAGCTGATTATGTTGCCTCTGGTGGTTGGCTGGCATTAGCTAGATGCAAAGAGAGATGCTAACTAAGGCATTTTTAAAGAGAGTTTTTTTTGGGAGTGGGGGAGAGTCATTCAGGCGCAGATTAAGGATTGAACTCTAAACTGAACTTCTCTCTCTTCTCCAGAGGAGGTCTCCCTGGATCAAGTTTGGGAGAATTTGCAAAGGAGCAATGAGAAGAGTTGATATAACTACTATTTTAAGTCATGTCTATTGGATGGGTAAAGAGAGTCAAACATTTTCTAGGATTATAAACTCAGCATGGGATAAATCCAATTTAAAGAATCACTTCTGGCTTACGACCTATGATGCAGGAGAAGCTTGTTCTGATTTTTATTAAAATGTTGTTCTTACTGTAAAAAAAAAAAAGGCTATGATAGGGAACTTTATTGAAAGCTTTAAAAAATTACCAAGAATTCTGACATCTCTAAAGAATCCCTGCTATCATTTTGCCTATTTATTTCTAGACCTTTTGCATCTGAATTTTTTTTTCTTTTGAGACAGAGTCTCACTCTGTCACCCTGGGTAGAGTACAGTGGTGTCATCATAGTTCACTGCAACCTCAACCTCCTGGGCTCAAGCGATCCTTTTGTCTCAGCCTCCCAAGTAGCTGGGAATACAGGCACATGCCACCATGCCTGGCTAATTTTTCTATTTTTAGTAGAGATGGGGTCTCACTCTTTCTCAGGCTGGTCTTGAACTCCTGAGTTTAAGCAATCCTCCTGCCTCAGCCTCCTGGAGTGCCAGAATTACCGGAGTGAGCCACTATGCCTGGCCCAATATTTTTATATAATTGCATATATAGTAACAGAATGTTTAGCATGCTTTTTCCCATAAATATTGTAACAGCATTTTGACACAATACATATAGCTTTTTGTGTATGTAATAGAAACTTACTGAAGTGAGATATAGATAATTTATGGCTTTTGAAATCTACCACCACGTTGTTTGACAGAAATTTTTTTAAATGTGTAAGATTAAACTATGATCAACTGTAAAGTTTGCTTTGTTCTAGATAGAGTATTTTCTCTTGTCCAATGGCTAAACCACTTGTCTATTCTATGTATGAAACAATGTGGGGGATGCTTTGGTGTTTAGAAGACTGACTTAGAATGTCAGAAAAAGAGACTCTTAGGAAAGTCAGGTTGAAGAATATTATATACTCTTTAAAAAGTTTTATTTTGTTTTTAATTGACATATAATACTTGTACCTATTCACAGGGTACAGTGTGATGTTTTGATACATATACACATTATGTAATGATCAAATCAGGGTAATTAGCATATCCATCACCTCAAACCCTGTCCTTTCTCTGTGGTGAGAACATTCAAAATCCTCTCTTCTAGCTATTTTGAAATATACTACACCTTATTGGTAGCTATCATCACCTTACTGTGCAATAGAACAGTAGAAGTTATCCCTCCTATTAACTGTAACTTTATACCTATTGCCCAGCCTCTCTCTATATCCTCCTTCTCCCTCATCCATACCTTCCTTGACCTTTGGTAATTACTATTCTCCTCTGTCCTTCTATGAGATCAACTTTTTTAGATTCTACATCTAAGTGAGATTGTATGGTATTTGTCTTTCTGTGCCTGGCTATTTCACTTAACATAATGTCCTCTAGGTTCTTCTATGTCATCACAAATAACAGGATTTCATTCCTTCCTATGGCTGAAAAGCATTCCATCGTGTATATACACAACATTTTTTTATCCATTCACCCATTGATGGACACTCAGGTTGATCCCATATCTTGGTTATTAAAATGCAGTGGTTAGGCCAGGTGCAGTGGCTCACGCCTGTAATCCTAGCACTCTGGGAGGCCGAGGCAGGCGGATCGTTTGAGCTCAGGAGCTCGAGACCAGCCTGAGCAAGAAGCGAGACCCCGTCTCTACTAAAAATAGAAAGAAATTAGATGGACAACTAAAAATATATAGAAAAAATTAGCC
>NW_012151285.1:5835142-5842953 GCF_000956105.1 Propithecus coquereli | reverse complement strand
ATATAATTTTAGTGGGTTCAAGCAAAACATCAGAAGGGGGTTTTCATATGGTGCTACCACAATCAGTATGATTCCTATATTCTCATGTCTGTTAAAATATATATAAAATGATGATTGGGGGATCAACATCCCCTCTAGGGAAACATATCAGGATGAGGGCGAGAGGGTACATATGTAATTTCTAAAAGCATAGTCTAACATTAGTCCAGTTTTGATTTGTCTTTAATCATGGCATTTATTTGGAGATTTCCAATAACAGGAGATTTTTATGTTTAACCAGAAGCATTTGTTTCTTTGGGATATTCCTGAAGGCAGAGGTTTTTGAACTATCTTCTGGGGAGTCTCTCAAAGATTGGGGATATAGAGGATGTCAGGCAGGGGACTGTACCAAGGTCAACTAGAGAAGCTTAAAATTGTTTTTTTTCTCAGAGAAAGGGTCTCATTCTGTTGCCCAGGCTGGAGTACACTGGAGTGATCACAGCTCACTGTAGCCTTAAACTCTGGGCTCAAGTGATCCTTCTGCCTCAGTCTCCTGAGTACCTGGGACTACAGATGCATGCCACTACATGGAACTAATTTTTAAATTTTTCCTAGATTTGGCATCTTGCTATGTTGCCCAGGCTGGCCTTGAACTCCTGGCCTCAAATGATACTCCCACCTCAACCTCCCAAAGTGCTGGGATCACAGGTGTGAGCCACCATGCCTGGCCGAAAAGGTTTAATTTTATCTGTTTTTGTTGCTTCCCTTCAGGGTGTGACTTTCTTTGAAAAAGGATTCCACAGCAATAAAACACTGAAAATCAAACCTCACTTTTATATACCAAGCATACTTTTCTTAAATATTTACTCAGCACCCCCCCCCTACACACACAAAATTGTTTTCATTATAAACAGTAAACGGAGACATTTCTCCACAAGTGTTTGTAGAGTATATTCAACATGGGGGAAAAGTTCTATCCTCTCTTTCCTGTGATGTCTGATATGGATAAGATGCCTTCTGGGTAAGGTACAGGATTTGAATTCATTTTCCAACAATGGAGATGTGCTTCCCAAGACGGACTTGGTTAGCAAGAATAAAGGACAGTGCCTGGCTTGCAATGAGCTTTCAACAAATATTTGTTAAGTGAATGAATAGAAGAGCCAAAGAGCTATCTCAGCTCTTCACTTGCTTAAGAGGCAGAGGTATAGCCAAAGGGAATCTTTTATTTTAGCATTTAGTTTTGTGTGAAATCCCACCATCCCAGACCTCATCAAGCTGTGAGATTACAGTTTCTGTTAATGCCCCAGTCATAATGATTTGGGCCTTTTATACCACCTAATCACATGCAGCACAGTCATTTAACTGGAATGTCTTTCCCAGGTACCTCTCCACTTAATTGTCTGTCTGAATATGTATTGAAAGGGACAGAATATTTGCCTCTTCTCAGTGAGAGTGCCTTTAAGTAGGTTTCCCTTGCTGACGAAAGAGGCTTCAATCCAATCTCTTGGGGAGCAGAGCGAGGAAACCTTTTGCCTTTCACCTTCTTCCTGTCCCAGGATTAACTCTTTTCAGGGTGATTTACAAGTGGAATGTCCATTTCCTTTGGAGCAGCGGTTCTCAAAGAGGCAATTCTCTACTCATTCCACTCCCCACCTCACCCCTACATTAGGAATATCTACAAACATATTTGGTTGTGATAACTGGGAGGGGGAGTGGGTTTGCTTCTGGCATCTAGTGAATAGAGAGGCCAAGGATGCTGCTAAGTCTCCTACAATCCCAATGTATAGACAGCCCCCAACAACAAAGAATTGTCTGACCCAAACATCAGTTGTGCCAAGGTTGAGAAACCCTGTATCAGAGCAAGTCTCACTTCCTCCTCCAACAGTGCAGTGTTGCCCTTTTGTTCCCAGAAGACATAGGTATGTTTGTTCATGCATTATTCATTTGTAGGGCTTCACCATCATAGTCCAGACTGAGCTTTGGAAATCTGAACTCAATACCATTTATTATTCCTCCACCTGCATAAGACAAGGGTAGACTTTCACATGCTTTTTGTCATCTTGAGGCATCTACTCCTCTCCTGTATACAGATGCTTATATTTGGACATAAGTCTCTCAAGAACCACCAAGAGTACAGTCTAAATCTGTGTTTTAAAATGAAATTCTCCCTAGGATGAAGATATTATTTTATTACATTATTATCCAAAAGTCTTTAGCTCACTGGGACTAAATTGCCTAGAATTTTGCCTTTTCCAAATAAAAGCCCTTAGTCAACTTTGAAAGGGCCAGGAAGGATGGAAATGGTCTTCTCAGAACAGAGAAATATTTGTCCCAATGATGAATCCATGTCTCAAGCTCCTGCAACATAAAGAATCTCCTTAATTTTGGAATTAATTTCTGCAAAGTTTCAAAGTCTTCTTTACCAAGTCACTTGAACTTTCCCTTCCCCCATTTGTTTTAGCTACTAAAAACTTTTCCGGGCATGTGGCTTAGGATGGGGCAGCAGATAATCTATGTTGGACCCCAAGGCTATGACCTTTAGACTATTGAACTACATCATATGGAATGCTGGGTTACAGGTTTTGACTTCAGAAATAAGATTTCTGTAACTATGGTCTTCTACGTCCATATCACATTACATTGAAGGGGATGACAGGATAACCGAGAAATCAAAGGCAGGACCATGTTCTAGTCAATTATAAATATTGATTTGTTCTTCAGATCATCTCTTTATATGATTGTGTCTGTAGCTTGATGTGCCAGAGTTTAATTATGAATTAATAATGGATGAGCATAAATATGTCTACATAAATAGGTCCTAGACAGGAAACAATAGAGAGTCTGACAGTAGTCATTGAATAGCTGTATAATTGCTTACCAAATGCATGAAACTAATTTGGAAACCTGTCAATTGAATCTTCTCGATTCCAGTAAAGGAGAAATTATTATTGACTTTCTCCAATGTGAGAAGATTGGACTAGAAAATTTTGACCATTCTTTTTTTGTTGTAAAATCTGTGATTTTGTGATTTATTGTCTCTACCAGTCAAAACTCATAACAGATGGCTTTAAATGAGGTCAGATATGGAGCCAGGAAGACAGCCATTGTTATTTCCAGTACTGCCAACTCCCAGACCATGATTTGAAAGTGAAACTTTATTTCCATCTAAATTATTTATATGACATAAGTAATTTGAAAGAAAAAATAGAACAAGAATGGATGATTTGATGGATAGAGGATTTAGAGTATGTCTCTCTCTTTTTTACTTACATAGGTTTTAACTTATTAATTTCTTTAAGATAATTACATGAATACTTTTACTAATCAATATTTAATTATTGACATTTACTGCTTAAACTATACTTGGCACAGAGCTCTAAACATTTAATCAGAAGGATAGGCTTGATTTCTGGCTCTTTCTTATTAGCTGTGTGACTTTTTCAATTAAATGGAACACATTGAGTTTCTCTTTCCTTAGCTTTAAAATATAAATTACTGTATTTATCATTGAGCTGCCTTTTTCTTAAATTATTTATTCAGAAAATATTTATTGGCAGGCTATTCTAAACACCACAGAAGATCCAAAGATCAGTAATAGCCCAAAGGAACTTTGTGTATATGCATACCGGTATTCCAGATTATCTTCCATTTGTCCCTAATGGGGCACTTTCTTTCCAATGCCTAGTTTTGCTTAGTGAATACCAAATTGGGTACAAAAGGCAGTTCACTGGATGCAGGAAGAAAATACTAGAACTTCTATTCTGATTTACTTTTTGTCCTTTTTTTCCAGGATAACTTTATTTTGACAGGTTCAAATTTATAGAAAAGTTGCAAAAATAGTATAAAGAACTCCCATATATCCTTTATGGGATTCACCAATTATTAAAATTTTCCCCAGTGGTGTCTTATTTTTCCTCCCCAAACATTACCAGGGTTCTCTTTCTTTCTCACCTACGCGCGCGCGCGTGTGCACAAACACACACACACACACACACACACACACACACACATTCTCTCTGTGTGTATGTATATGTGTGTATATATGTGTATAAATATATGTATGCATTTATATATACATAAATATATGTGTGTATAAATATATATATGTATGCATATGTACACATGTATATGTACATACACACACCATCATCATCCATTGCCCTAAACACTTCAGTGAGTATTTTCTAAGAATAAGGACATTATTTCGTTTAACCAAGGTATAATACAATGACTAAAATCAAGAAATTTAGCACTGAAGGCCGGGCGTGGTGGCTCACGCCTGTAATCCTAGCTCTTTGGGAGGCCTAGGGGGGCGGGTTGTTTGAGCTCAGGAGTTCGAGACCAGTCTGAGCAAGAGCAAGACCCTGTCTCTACTAAAAATAGAAAGAAATTAATCAGACACCTAAAAATATATAGAAAAAATTAGCCGGGCATGGTGGCACATGCCTGTAGTCCCAGCTAGTCGGGAGGCTGAGGCAGGAGGATGGCTTGAGCCCAGGAGTTTGAGGTTGCTGTGAGCTAGGCTGATGCCATGGCATTCACTCTAGCCCGGGCAAAAGAGTGAGACTCTGAAAAAAAAAAAAAAAAAAAAAAGAAATTTAGCACTGATACAATGATACAATAGTATTGACTATTTAATTCATAGTCCATATTCAAAGTACATCAATTTTTCAACTATATTCTTGAAAGCCATTTTTTTGCCCAGTCCAGAATCACAGATTGCATTTAGTTGTCATTTCTCTTTAGGTTTTTAAAATTTGGAATAGTTATTAATGTTTAACACTTTTGAAGATACAGGCTAGCAATTTTGTAGAATTTTCCTCAACTTGCTGTTCTCTGGTATTCCTCATGATTAAATTTAGATTATGCATTTTTGGCAGGAACACCACACAAATGATATTGTGTCTCTCACAGTGCATGTTGTATCTATTCATCTCATTAGTATTGATGTCAACTTCGGTCACTTTCTTCCAGATTTCTCCATACTTTTCCCCTTTGCAATTAATAAGAAATTTGTGGGAATACGTTTTGAGATTGTGTAAATATCATGTGACTCATTAGCCTTTCACCCACTAGTTTTAGCATTGAATCCTATCTTGTTACATATATATATTTGGGTGTGCTTTGTAATGTACATGTTAGTGCATATATAATTCACAAATAAATATACAGACGTGTAGAAATAGTTTGGGCTTGTGTTCAAAGTTTTCTTTTTTTAAACTAATAGTATTATATAATAAAAAATGTTTGGAGACCTAACTGAATGAGATAGTCTGCTATTTTCTTGTTCTGGATTATTGGAACACAACAAGTTGTATTTTTGATCAGGAAACTCCCCTTTGCTCCCAGTGGCCACAGGCTTATTTCCAACATAAACTTGAATATTATTGCTTTTCAGGAATATATACTTCCTTTTCTTCTTATCATAGTATGTAGTGTCAGATCAGTATCTGATCAGTGGAAGAAGGAAGACCAGAGGCTTTCAGAGATGTGGCCAACAGTAACAATGCATGAATTTAATGAGGATAATATTTGCCCTTGTTACACACTAAGGCAAGATTGTTGCTACTTTAGAACAGGCGTTCAAAAGAACACACCCACAAAGCCTCAGGGGCTTTGCAGGGTTTGGGGAGGCCAAGAAGAGGGCTTGGGACTGAGGCTGGCGGCAGTGTGCCCCAAGCTTTGGTCAGTTGGGTACAACTTCAGTGAATTATGCCGTATCTGCACTATCATTTACCAATACTTTTCTTTAAATCAGAGTTACATAGATTTTTTTTTTTTTAATTAGCCTACTCTTAGGGCATGTGATGTTTGAAATTATGGAGTTTGATGTGTTGGTTTCTATTTAAAAATACATATTAAATAAATTTAAGAGTCTTAAAACTTTGCCTAGGTACTATCTACAATCATCTAATGTTATTAATAACACCAGCAGTAGAAAGCCTTCCCTTTAGGAAGCCCATCTAGAAAACTATGTATCTGAAGAACATTTGCCCTACAGAGGACGAAGAAATGTGAGGCAAAGGAGAATTTAATTAGATCTAGTCTAGGTTAGGATTCACTGACCCTGTAAAGGCAGTGGACCTGGTTGTTATGTTTATTAAATCTAAACACGAACTGCAGATCGTAGCTCCTCATAATGTGTATTTACATGGATGAATTATTTACAAATATTTACTGAGAACTGAATTTGCTTAAGGCGTTGTCATTGCCAATTTCCTCCTGTACCCTCAGCCTGCTTCCTCAATTTTAGAGTCAGGCCAGCACTAAATGGAGACACATTGTTTCGTTAACGAGGGCTGAAATATATATGCAAGGACTAGGGAAAGACGTGGGAAATATTACAATGTCTGCAAGGATAGAGTTGGCATTCTTTAGTTCTAAGAAGCCCAGTGAAGATTTGTTAAACTTGGATATAGGAAACAAAGGACAATAACGACTAAATTTGGAGAACAAAGACTTGGTAAGGGGCAAACTACAAGACAACAGCAACATCTTAAATTATGAAAAATTATAAACTGGGATGTTTTGTTTTTCCATAAATTAGTTACGATTTTTACAACTTCTCGTACTGTTATAAAGATCAATTTTTTGGACTATTGAAGGACCTATGGGGCTTTTTTGGTATATGTTAATATTTCAGATGTGTCTACTAGAGGTGCTAGAATAAAATAAAAAGATCTAAAGCTTGCAAAGTTGGAAAAATAAAAGTAAATCATTAGAGGCAAGTAGAGATGGGTAAAAATTTAGAAGAGCAGAATGAAACCATCTGCTTCCATCATGCGGTTATTGAATAATTTGTTTTCATTGAACTCTGTCCTTCTTCCTGCCCTATACCCTGAATCTTCAGGAAGGAGCTCATTGCCAAGCTGGATCAGGCAGAAAAGGAGAAGGTGGATGCTGCTCAGCTGGTTCGGGAATTCGAGGCTCTGACGGAGGAGAATCGGACGTTGAAGTTGGCCCAGGCACAGTGTGTGGAACAACTGGAGAAACTTAGAATACAGTATCAGAAGAGGCAGGGCTCATCCTAACTTTAAATTATTCAATGTACACTTAAGAGGTTGGTGTCTGCTTTGCGCTGGCCAAAAGATTTTTATTTTAAAGGAATAGTGAGTCACATTGATTGCTACACTGTATTACCCACATGGCAAACGTTATAATGAGTTTAATGCTTGTCAGCTTCTAGCTTGAGAGAAAGGATATTTTATTTTAAGTGAGATCATTAATGCAAAGCTGTTACCAATATATGTTTTCAGAGATCAGAATTCTTTTCCAAAGATATATATTTTTTTTCTCATTTAGGAAGATACAACCACACTGTATATCAAGGATAGAAAATGATAAAAATAGAATATTGACTGACCCCTTTAAGAGTCATGAGCAGAGCAGAATTAAGCCATGTAACACACCAGTAGGATGCTCACTGTAGTCCCACATCTTTGTGTTTTTACATTGCATGCCTTTAATATTTCAAATGTGCTCAAATCTAAACCGTCAGAAACCTCTCTGCATATATTTATGTTCACCAGTCAGACTTAATCCCTCAATGATTGATTGTACTAAGAATAAATGGTTGCATATCATAAAAGCTTCCTCATGAAAATATTAGCAGAAATCATGTTTGTGCCCAAAGCACATTTGCCCATGCTAACTTGCTGCCATAATAGAGACATATAAGGCTGCCTTTTCTTCACACTGTGTTACCTCACAGCAAACATCTCTGCCTTTGTCTGTGTGTTCTAGAGGGAGGCGGGGACATGGGAAATTTTTGTTTGGATATTACTTGGGTGTGTTCCCATGAAAACATCAGTGAAATGATAACTATTACTTTG
>NW_012151285.1:5828256-5830412 GCF_000956105.1 Propithecus coquereli | reverse complement strand
TCCCAAGGATGGTAGCATTGACCTTCGGATTCCCTCACTACCCTTCCAGTTCTAACACCCTATGTTTTAATTAACTGGGAATATATTATTTAATTTCTCACAGTTACAAACGAACCCTCCCTGGAAGAAAAATTTACACTCAAGAGTTTCAGTTCCAGTGTTAAAATAATATCCATTTCATTTTGCTCTCTGAAACTTTCAAAATATCCATATTCAGTTGTAGTGTGTGTGTGGTTCCCAGGTACCTCTGAAGGCAGAGAGATAAAAGGGGCAGCTTTTATAAATGCAGATTATTGAGGCTGTGATAACAACCGAGAGCTGATGCCCTGAGTCACACAAGCTGGAAAATAGTTTTTCCCTAAGGAGTTGGATTTTTAAAAACTTTTTATTGACTGCTCTTGGACTAAGGAGTTTAGGATCCGTTTAGGATTCAGTGTGTCTAAAAGAGGAACCAAGTTTTTCTACAGCCAGAAGAGGAGGATTTTGCATTTGCAAACTGCTGACCCTCTGTTTTATCTGGTACTGAACAGGTCTGGGCAGTGGCTGTTTTCTCAGGTCTGAATCCCAAAAAAAGGAAAGATAAATAGCTCGTAGGACAGGGTAAAATTACATGTGGAACAGCTTTGCTCACCCAGCTTCTTAATGGCCTGGTCACTTCTCATAAATGGAGTAAATGCTGAACAAGCTTTCTCCCACCATTCCTGTAAACGAGGATATGACTCATGAATTGCAATCTCCAAAATGTCATAGATACTATGGTGATTTGAGTAGTTAAAAATAGCTTGGAAAAAAGCAAGAAATTGGTTATGTTGGGGTGGTTTCTTTTTGTTTGGTTTTGTTTATCATTTAAATTGTTATTATGTGTGTCTCACCTTAAGTATTCTGAGAATATCTAGTTTGCCAACCAAATCTTAGGATTTACGATTTCTGGAAACTAAGAACATGAACACGCTGTCAGATCCCAGGCAAAAAACAAGATGAAGACTCACCATGGAGTCACTGCGGTCTGCATACAAATCTCAATTTGTCGTATGGTCTCTTTTTCTATAAAGTATAGAGCAATGAGTGCTAACTGCCCTTGAATCCACTGACCCCCACCTCCAAATAACAGCAGTGGTAGTAATAACAAGCTTATATTAAACTTATATTAAGCTTTCTGAATGGCATTCATTTATCTTTAGCTAGCTGATCTACAAATGCGAAACAAAGGATCTCTTTATTGTTAGCCAGATGCTAAAACTGCCAATGTAGGACTTTCTGGCAAAACTAGGTGTAAGTCTGAAATTTAGGATTAAGGTTTAAGCAGGGAATCTCCATTTACCCAACATCTCCCTCTTACCCTGTATTGACCAGGTTCCTAATAGGGAAAAGAAATTTACTCAAAACGGGTGAGAAAAGAGAACGCAATGAAGGGATTTATAAAGTCAGGGGCAAGGTTAGGGGAAATCAGAAGGGCTGTGAAGCCCTGGGAGCTGACCACCTCTGGAAAGTCTCCCCTGGGCTTTCAAGGGCAAACAAAGGACCACTAACTTTCCTCAAGTACTTGTCCTTTGGTGCGGGAGCCATGCCACAGTCTGCTTAGGGCTTGGCAGGGAGTCTCTCTCTCCTTCTGTCCTCCCATCTTTTCCTAGTGGCTCCCGTTGGCCACGCCCAGCTAGAAGCCAGAGGACAAGGGAGCCTAGATGCTGTGGTCCAGACAGCCGGTCTCCCAGAGCACAGAGCAGGTGACAAGGGTGGAGAGTGGATGTGCAGAGGTACATGGAGACTCTCCGGCACAGACCACTGACAAGCTAAAGGGGTGGACATGCCCCAGAAGCTAGTATAGAAAACAGGATGGCCAGACCTGTGATTTTAATCCTGGGATTGTGCCTTATGGTAAAACCTCATTAAATGTCTAGAAATCTGACCCAAGGGGACCAGCAACTGCTCTTCCCTGGGCAAAGATTAAAGATAGGTGCTATGGTTTGTTGGTTCCTACCCAAAACCGTGTTGAAATTTTTTTCCCCAATGTGGTAATGCCGAGAGCTGGGGCATAGTGGGAAATGTCTGGGGCATGGAAGTGGACCCCTTATGAATGGCTTGGTGCTGTTCTCGAGGTAGGGAGATTTGGTCTCATGAGAATGGATTACTTCTCATGGGAATGGATTAGTTCCCTC
>NW_012151285.1:5826310-5828206 GCF_000956105.1 Propithecus coquereli | reverse complement strand
TAGGGAGGAGAGTGTGAGAGGAGTCTTAGGATAGAAACAATTGAAGTGGTGTAACAGATGAGGAGGGATGGAAAGACATAATGAGAAGTAGAATCCACATGGCTTGGGAAGGATTGCATGTGTGATTGAGGCAAGGAAGATGAAAAGAAATAGCATTTAATGAGCCCCTTCTGTGCCAGACCACACTAGGTGCTTTACACAGGCTGTGTTATTCTTATAACAAGCTGAGAGAGAGAGAGAGAGAGAGAGAGCGATGATTATCCCCATTCTCCAAAACCAAAAACCAATGTTACATAATTCGTACAAAGTTCCCAGAACTGGGATTCAAGTACCCAGTTTCGTTCTTTCATTCAATATTTATTGAATGACTATGTTCTGCCAGGCATCCTGGAAAGTGCCAGGGACACAAAATAGAACAATAGATACAAGGATATTGTTCTCAAGGCACCCTTAGTCTGGCAAAGGGGGTAAACATTTATTTAAATGCCCACACGAAGTAGTTTTTTTTTATGTCAGCATATTATGGGAGTACAGATGTTTAGGTTACATATGTTGCCCTTACCCTCCCCCCCAAGTCAGAGCTTCGAGGGTGTCCATCCCCCAGATGGTAGTTTTAAACTATATCCAAAAATTCCCTCAAAACGTGGAGCCTAATTTCTTTCTCTTGTGAGTTGGACTTAAAGACTTGTTTCTAACAAACAGAGTCAAGCAGCTGTGACAGCACGTGGCTTCTCAGACTAGGTCATAAAAGACATTGGCACTTCCTTCTCACCAGCTCTCTCTTGGATCACTCGCTGCCATGTTGAGAAGAGACACCAGTCGGCCTGTCTAGAGGCCCACGGGGTAAGGAACCAATGCCTTCAGCCAACAATCACTTGAGTGACTTGGAAGCAGATGCTCCAGCCCCAAGCAAGATTTCAAATGGTTGCAGTCTGGCCCACATCTTGAGCGCAACCTCACCAGAGACCCTGAGCCAGAATCACCCAGCTAAACTGCTCCTGGTTCCAGATTCTCAGGAAGTTGATACCATAAATGTGTATGTTTTAAGATGCTAAGGTTTGGAGTGATTTGTTATGCAGCAATAGATAATGAATACACCAAATAGATGAGGGCCAAACCGGAAAGAAATGTAGTTTATGAACACACAAAAAGGGGACTCTGGCTGAGATGAGGGAGTCTGGGATGCCTTCCTTAAAGTCGTGACTATTGAGCTGAGATCTGCTGGGTGAGTAAAAGCTAGAGAGGCAGAGAAGGCAGGTGGAGGAAGAACATCTAGGTGGAGTGAAAACACATATAAAAGCCCCGTGGAACCTCTAAGGACCTAGAGGAAGGCCAGTGTGACTGAGCAGAAAGAGGTAGGGAGAACATGGTACAAGGTGAAGTTGTAGAATCAGGCAGGAACTTGAAGATCAGGTGAAGTATTTTGGCCTTAATCCTAACAGCAAAGAGAAGCCATCAGAGCATTTTAAGCATGTTAAAGGGACAGCATGTTTTCTTCTAGGATACCATGTTTTAAGAGTTTTTACTTAATAAATTGCCTCATTTAAGTTGCTTAGAGTGCTATATAGGATTATTTATCCTATACATATTTAATAGATGATAGGTTTCTTTAGATAGGGTTCTTATACACATTTTACTTATAATGTCATTTTAATGAATATTTTTCTCCTTAGAGAAAAACAAAGTAAAATTAAGTAAATCCTTAGCAATACCAAGTGGCCTGGCAGAGTAAAAGGCAGATCAAGTCTGCCTCTGTTGTTACCATTAACATATCTAATTTAGTGACACCAATAATCCTGATTTTTATGAAAATTTCAGCAATCCACCTGTTTTTTTACTGCTTACCTCATGTTTCAGAGTTGCCAAACTCAGAGTAGTGACAGAGTATTCTCGAAC
>NW_012151285.1:5824206-5826260 GCF_000956105.1 Propithecus coquereli | reverse complement strand
GTGAATTGTATAATGCTGAAGTCAGGGCTTTAAGTGTACCCATCACTAAAATAAGGTACATTGTACCTGATAGGTAGATTTTTATGCCTCATCCTCCACCACCCTCCCCCTTCTTACATTTCAATGTCCGTTACATCACTTTATGACCATGTGTACCCGTCATTCAGCTCCTACTTATAAGTGAGAACATGTGGTATTTATTTTTCCGTTCCTGAGATACTTCACTTAGGAAAATGGTTTCCAGTTCCAACAAAGTTGCTGCAAATGACATTATTTTATTCCTTTTTATGGGATGTATATTCCAAGGGGTGTATCTGTGTATGTGTGTATGTGTGTAGATTGATTCCACATCCTTGCAATTGTGAATTGTGCTGTAATGAACATTTGGATGCTTGGGTGCAGGTTTTTGGTTTTGTTTTGCTTTTATAAAATGATTTCTTTCCTTTGGTTAATCTCTTTTATACTAAAAGTTGGGATGGCCTAATCCTGGTCAGAATTTGTTCTTAACTGTATTTGCATGTGCCAAAAAAGCAGTGAAGTCTCTTTTCTTGAAAGGAAATCATGTGATTTCTCATATAAACAACTCAGAACTATAATAGTGAATATGAAACATTTGTGTCCTAAGATATTTGCCCAAAAAACATACAAGAGAATAGTTCATTAACACAATAAGGTGGCGTTAGACAGACCAGAGGGTTCTCAAGTGGGGGTTATTTTGCCCCCAGAGGACATTTGACAATGTCTGGAAACATTTTTTTGTTGCCTCAACTAGTGTGAGGGGGTGCTACTGGGATCTAGAGGGCAAAGGCAGGGATACTACTAACCATTCTACAATGCAAAACTCTCCACAACAAAGAATTGGTGGGCCCAAAGTGACAATAGCACCAAGATTGATACACCCTGGGGTAGACTAATCACTGGGCAGTTTGGGCAAATGCCAAGGGGAAACACATTGCAGGGCCACAGATTTCCTGCCACGTGGTGCCAAGTTGTGAGGCCCTTAAGCGTGTTGATCCTCAGTTTGTTCCCTCATTTGAAAAATGAAGCTTTTTGATAAGTCTCAAAGTTTTAATGTTATGTGAGCCCATTCGTCCTTAAGCTGATTTAACATTTGACCAAAAGTGAAAGTTCCTCTTTTCCTGGCAGAATCTTCTGTTTCAGTAACCCCCTTTTTTAGTATAAGACTTGTAAATACTAATATTATGCAAATCCAAAGTTAATGGATTGGGAGGAAGAAAGGTAAGTTACTGACCTTTAAGTTCAAGGATTAGTTTTTGGCCACTGCTCATCTGAAGAGGGTTGCATATATTTATAGAATTCAAGCAGCCATGGTCCCTTGTAGGCCATGGGAAACAGGGAAATACAGTTCCAACATCTCTTTGTTCTACCAGAATGAAAATAATTTAATGAGGTGGAAATATTTGCACACCACTAGTATTATATTAAGGAGTCACTGAGTAAATAGTTTTCATAACTTTGCTAGTCTCAGCCTGAAATTTTACTACGTGTTTCCAAAAAGATACCTATTCATGACTTAAAAGCAAGCATTTCCCTCAGTGTGTATGTTTTTAAGCAGATTTTTATTCATTAAAATATAAAAACATCATCTACTTTTGTAGCATGTCAGAGAAATCTAAAGGCAGAATTTCTTCTATTATCAGACTCATCTCTTCATTCATTTGACAAGTTTCCACAAATCTTATTTACCACTGCATATTGTCTATGTAACACAGATCATTTAAGAACTTTCTATCTTCAAACATATTTACAATATTCATGCTATTAGAAATAATGACAATGTTATAGACCATCAAAAACAAGCACAAAGTTTCTATTGGTTTTAGGGCAAAGGTGCTTGTTTTAGAGCTAGATTTAAAGGAAAATGTAACTCACATTATATTCTGCAATTGCTCTACTAAAGAATTTGCTGTTTGTGGGCCATTTAGTTTGTGTAGGCATGAAAAGAATGTGATGACACATGCCTAGAAGTCAAATTTATCACCATGGGTGTTGGCAGAGCATGTTTCTCTCTCTCATCCTGGTACCTGGGCTTG
>NW_012151285.1:5795669-5808601 GCF_000956105.1 Propithecus coquereli | reverse complement strand
AAGATTAGATGACAATATGAAAATGGTTTTATATCTGGGTCCTCAGTCCTATTCCAAAGGTCTATATCTCTGTTCTTGTGCCAGTACCATGCTCTTTTGGTTACTATAGCCTTGTAGTAAAGCTTGAAGTCTGGTAGACTGACTGCAGACTTCTCAACTGAAAACTTACAAGCCAGAAGGAATTGGGAACCCAATCTCAATCTTCTAAAACAGAATAATGGCCAACCTAGAATTCTTTATCCAGCAAAACTAAGCTTCATATGTGAGGAAGAAATAAAGACTTTCCCAGACAAGAAATTACTGATGGAATTTGTGAAGACCAGACCTGCCCTGCAGGAAGTACTCAGACCTGCATATATACTGAACAGCGCAATAGACACCCACCAATGTAAAATAACTCAACCTCGATTCCACAATGACTTGTGAGGTAAGACAAAATAATAAGAATTTATCCAGTAATATGAACAGAAATCTACCCCAAATATCAATTATCTCAATAAATGTGAATGGCTTGAATTGTCCACTGAAGAGACATAGAATGGCTGAGTAGATAAAAAACACAAGCCAAGTATCTGCTGTCTCCAAGAAATGCATCTTACCCACAAAGATACTTTCAAACTCAAGGTGAAGGCTTGGAAAACAAACTTCCAGGCAGACAGAAACCAAAAGAAAGCTGGGGTAGCTGTTTTTATATCAGATAACATAAACTTTAAAACAGCAAAAGTAAACAAAGACAAAGATGGTCACTATATAGTGGTGGAGAGAAAAATCCAACAAGAAGACTTCACAATTCTTAATATTTATAAACCTTTTCTCTTTATATTAATACATTACCAAGTCTCAAGTATTTTGTTACAGCAAGAGACAGACTAAGACAGTAGGGTTGCCAGAGAAAATACAGAATACTCAGTTAAAATTGAATTTCAGAAATCAGATAAATCATGAGTAATTTTTTAGTATATCCCAAATATTGCATGGAATATACATATACTTAAAAATTTGTTTCTTCATCTGAAATCCAATGTGGCATTCTGTATTTTTATAAGTACAGGCAACCCTAATTAGGGAGGCAGTGTGGAAAATGCTCTGCAAGTGTATGTGTGTAACCTCTCACCCCTCCCAAACTAGTGCTCCACTCTAGTAAGTTAAGTGAGAAGAAGATGCCTTGGAAATAGAATATGGTATAGCATTTCTTTTAACATCAGTGTTTGAAATGTTAATAAGTATTTCCAAAAAAAACAACAACAAAAAACCAATGTTTCATGGTCAAGTAAGTTAGAAAAACATCGGACTAAAAAAAAGTTAAAGAGTTCTCACAGTTTTAAGATTTGTCCTGGTATTTAATACTAACATGCGCTGTGATACCAATATTAGTATTTCCTTGCTTTATTTAAAAACCATCCCAACAAACAAATGACAGGCTCGATATTCCTTTGTTCTACTGTGAACACTGGTTTCCATTGAAATGCAGTTTAAATTTAACAAAGTTACTTTAGTGTCTATCATGTTAAAGCAGAATTTTATTACCATCTCAAAATCTTCTTTAAGGCTAAATTTACATTTATAAAGGTGTTTTAAAGCTCTCTCTAAATGTTTGCAAAGTAATAGCGTTCTATTTAATAAGCTATTAGATTGTTCACTTGTTACTGAGTGGTTTTGCTTAGCTTAAATATGAAGAATCAATTAAAATCAAATTATCGTCTAAGCAGGGAAAATCCTAGATTATTCAGAAGAAAAATGAGGATAAAAACATCAGCCTTCTCTCCTTCTCAAGGTTACTTTTGGAAAGAAATGAAGTAATGCTCTGAAAGGCTGTGTAGACATTACTATGCTTTACAAATTACCCTCACTGTAGAGTTAGGGGGCTACACAGGTCTTATGTTTTGTCTTTTCCTAGTCATAGGTATTTTATCTAAATTGTTGTCCGATCTGTAATGCTATCCTATCCTGTACAATGGGAGTAAAAGGAAGGTATATCAGTTAGGATTAGAATTTCCTGTGGAGGGCAGAAGCCTGCCAAATCACAGTGCCTTAATCAAGGTGGAAGTTTCTTTTTTCTCTCATGTAAAAGAGTGGGGACGTGTTGTCTTGGGCTGATATGGATGCTCCGCTCCATAAAATCTTGAGGGCCTCAAATTCCTTAGCCACTATTGAGGTATGTCCCTCATTCTCACGGTCCCAGATGACAGCATCTATATTTCATGCAGCTAGAGGAGGAAGGAACAAAGAAGACAGGCCAAGGCAGTGGGCTGGCTGTTCTGGAAGCTAGCACAAAAACTTCCAGTCATATTCCTTTTTGTTTTTTTTAATTAACTTTTACTTTAAAAGTAGATTTAGGGGGTTCAAGTGCTTTTTGTTACATGGATAGGTAGATTTTTATCCCTTGCCCCCTGTTCTCGTTCCCCCTTCTTAGTTTCCAACATCCTTTACACCATTTTATGACCATACGTAACTATCATTTAGCTCCCACTTGTTAGTGAGAACATGTGGTAATTTCTCTTTCTATTCCTGAAACACTTCACTTAGTTCACTTAGGATAATGTTCTCCAGTTCCATCCAAGTTGCTGCAAAAGACATTATTTCATTCCTTTTTATGGCTGAGTAGTACTCCATGGTGTGTGTGTGTGTGTGTGTGTGTGTGTGTGTGTGTGTATCTATCTCACATTTTTTTTATCCTCTCATAAAGTGATGGGCACTTAGGTTATTCCACATCTTTGCAATTGTGAATTGTGCTACAATAAACATTCAGATGCAGGTTTTTTGATAAAATGACTTATTTGATACCCAATAATGGGACTGCTGGATCAAATGGTAGGTCTACTTTTAGTTCTTTGAGGAATCTCCATATTGTTTTCCATAGAGGTTGTGCTAGTTTACATTCCCATCAATAGTGTACAGGCATTCCCTTTCCACCACATCCAAGCCAACATCTATTTTTTTTTTTTTTGACTTTTTAATAATGGCCATTCTGACAAGGGTAATGAACAAAGAAGAACAAAGAAGATAGGCCAAGGTGGTATCTCATTCTGGTTTTAATCTGTATTTCCCTGATAAATAGTGATGTTGAGCATCTTTTAATATGTTTGTTGGCCATTTGTGTATCTTCTTTTGTAAACAATCTGTGCACATTTTTCACCCACTTTTTGATGAGGTCATTAATTTTTTTTCTTGCTGATTTGTTTGAGTTCTTTGTAAATTCTGTATATGAGCTTTTTGTCAGCTATATGGTTTGCAAATATTTTCTCCCATTCTGTATGTTGTCCATTTACTCTGTTATTTCCTTTGCTGTGCAGAAGCTTTTTAGTTTAGTTAAGTCTCATTTATTTATTTTTTTTTGGCAGTATTTGCTTTTGGGTTCCTATTCATAAATTCTTTGCCAAGGCCAATGTCTAGAAGAGTGTTTTTACATTTTATTCTAGAATTTTTATCATTTCAGGTCTTACATTTAAGTCTTTAATCCATCTTGAGTTGATTTTTGTATATGGTGAGAGATAGGGATCCAATTTCATTCTTCTCCTTGAGACTATTCAGTTTTCCCAGCACCATTTATTAAATAGGGCAGGCTTTCCCTAGTGTATGTTTTTGTCTGCTTTGTCAAAAAATCAGTTGGTTGTAGCTATATGGCTTTATTTCTTGGTTTTTTATTCTGTTCCATTGGTCTTTGTGTCTACCTTTATACCAGTATCATGTTGTTTTGGTTACTATAGCCTTGAAGTATAATTTGAAATCATGTAATGTGATTCCTCCAGATGTTTTCTTTTTTCTTAGGATTGCTTTGGCTATTTGGTTCAATATGAAGATTAGGATTTTTTTTTCTAGATCTGTGAAAAATACTGTTGGTATTTTGATGAGAATTGCATTGAATTTGTAAATCACTTTAGGCAGTATGAACATTTTAACAATGTTGGTTCTTCCAATCCATGAGCATGGGATATTTTTTCATTTGTTGTGTCATCTATGATTTGTTTCATCAGTGTTTTGTAGTTCTCCTTGTAGATATCTGTCACCTCCTTGGTTAAGTATATTCCTAGGTATTTTATTTTCTTTGCAGCTATTATAAGTGGTATTGAATTCTTGACTTGACTCTCAGTTTGACTATATAGTATATAGAAATGCTACTGATTTGTGTACATTAATTTTGTAATCTGAGTCTTCACTGAATTTATTTATCAATTCTATGAGTAATTTGATGGAATTTCTAGGGTTTCTGGATATAAGAAAACATCATCAGAAAAAAGGGATAGTTTGACTTCCTCTTTCCCAATTTGTATACCCTTTATTTCTTTCTTTTGCCTGATTGCTCTGGGTAGGACTTCCAGCCCTATGTTGAATAGAAGTCGTGACAGTGGGCACCTTTGTCTTGTTCCAGTATTATGTTGGCTGTGTGTTCGTCGTATATGGCTTCATAATTTTGAGATATGTTCCTTCTACGCCTACGTTGTTGAGAGTTTTTATCATGAAAGGGTGCTGAATTTTGTGAAATGCTTTTTCTGCATCTATTGAAATGATTATGTGGTTTTTGTTTTTAATTCTGTTTATGTGGTGAACCGCATTTATTGATTTGCATATGATGAACCATCCTTGCAACTCTGGGTTGAAGCCCACTTGATCATGGCATATTATCTTTTTGATGTGCTGTGGTTTGCTCATATTTTGTTGAGAATTTTTGCATCTACATTCATGAGGGATACCAGTCTGTAGTTTTCTTTTCTTGTTATATCCTTTCCTGGCTTTGGTATTCAAAGACACTGGCTTTGTAGAATGTATAAGGGAGGATTCCTGCCTTTTCCATGTTCTTCTTTGTAGGTCTGGTAGAATTCTCCTGTGAATCTTTCTGGTCCTATTTCTTTTTGTTGTTGTGAGATTTTTTTATTACTGTTTTTATTTTGCTACTCATTATCGGTCTGCTCAAGATTTCTATTTCTTTCTGATTCAGGCCTGGGAGGTTGTGTGTTTCAAGAATTTATCCATTCACTCTAGATTTTCTAGTTGGTGTGCATAGAGGCTTTAATAGTACTCACAGATTATATTTTGTATCTCTGTGATATCAGTTGTAATGTCTCCTTTTTAATTTCTGATTGAGCTTATTTGGGTCCTTTCTCTTCTATTTCTGATTAAACACTAATCTAGTGTTAACTCGTGTGTAGTTCCATGTATAGTCCAGTGTTTCTTTATTGGTTTTCTGCCTTGATGATCTGTCCAGTTCTGTCAGTGGGGTGTTGATGTCCCTGGAAATTATGATGTTACTGTTTATTACTTTCCTGACATCTAGTAGAATTTGTTTTATGAATCTAGGTCCCTGATGTGCTTGCTTTTTGGTGCAACATCACTGCACAGACTCTAAGCAGTTCCCTGATCAGTCTGGAGGTCTTCAGTGGTGGGGGAGGCCCCCTCACAGCTCAGACCACAGTGAGCTCAGGGGGATCATGGAGTCTGCACATTCTCTCCTCCTGTCCTTCCCTATGTGTGGATGTCTCTTCCACATACCTTCCAAATTGAAAAGTGGATCACCCCGTTACCCTCTCCTTCACTCTGATTTTCTCCTGTCACTTCTCTCATGATTTACAATGCTCCATCCATAGGTGGGCATCAACTTGCAACTTTCCATCCTCTCCTTGAAAGTGGCATGTGCAGGCTGCTTCCATCTGCCATCTTGGCCCCTCCTTGATTCTTTTTTCTACATTTTTGACTGGGTTAATTCAAAAGCCTTGTCTTCAAGCTCCGAAATTCTTTCTTCTGCTTGTTCTAGTGTATTGTTAAAACTTTCTACTGTATTTTGAAATTCTCTAAATGACGCTTTCATTTCTAGAAGATTTGTTATATTTTTTCTTATATTATCTATCTCTTTAGTAAATTTTTCATTCATACCCTGAATTATTTTTTTGATTTTTGTTGGCTTTCAACTTTCTTGTCATTCCTATTGACCTTACATATCATCTATATTCTGAATTCGATATCTGACATTTCAACAGTTTCCTTTTGGTTGGAGACCATTGCTGGAAAACTATTGTGATCCTTTGGAGGTGTCAATACAGCCTGGTATTTTTTATGTTGCTGGAGTTCTTATGCTGGTGCCTTCTCATCTGAAACCTTTTCTCTCAGCTTGAGATAGATAGCTTTGCAGTATACCCGCTCTCCTCTGCTGGGAACTCTGTTGTTCAGTGAAGAGAGAAAAAGGTCCCTGGATGGTGTGCTTGAGTCCTCCTCTGGTAGACTGTCCAGGCAGATGAGGGGTGGATGCACTGTGAGCCTTGGACACTGCTGATCTCCTGTGTCTCCCCATTTCCCTGTGGTTGTCATGGGTGGTAGGCATGCGGTGTGAGAGTTCACTCTGCCCAGGTCCGTTGGTCACAGTGGAAGGTTGGTGTGCAGTGGTGGCACAAGCATTTGCCCCATCCAGGTCTGTTGTTGGTGGTGGTTTTACTCAGGCGATGGTGGCTATGGCTGCACCACCCAGATAGGGCCATGGGTGCTCTCTTTATTTTGGTCCCACGGTAGTTTTGGCTGGGTGGGGCTGCCCAGGCAGCAGCAGCAGGAGCTGGGTTCATGGGTGCCCATTCTGCCTGGGTCCCCTGGTGGTGGTGGTGCGGATGTACAGCACCCACCTACAGGGCACATGAGAGTACCCAACCTCCTCCCTCCCTCCCTGGCCTGGCAGGGGCAATGGGGAGGAAGCAACAGCTGATCTGACTGCTGTGTGGACACAATATTCTGGTGCTTGGACCTCAAAATGGTGACAGCCACAGTGTCCAGGGTTCATAAGCTAGCAGGACCCTGCTGTGCTCTCTCTCTGGAGCAATGTCACTGCACAGTCTCCAGTAAGCTCTCTGTGTCAGTCCAGAGGTCTGCTGTAGTGGCAAGGCCCTCCCACAGCTCCAATCGCAATATCTTTGGGGGGAAGTGTGGAGCCCTGGGGTTCTCTCCTCTGTCCCTTCCTCATGTGTGGGTACCTTCCCCCTGTTCCTCTGATCCTGCCAAGTAGATTACCCCACTTCCCTCTCCTACACTTTGGGAGCCTCCCATTGCCTCTCTGATGATTCCTAATGCTCTCTCCTAGATTATGGATCTGAAGGTGAGTATCTTCTTGCCACTTTCAATCTTTCATGAAAGCACTGTGTACAGACTGCTTCTGGTCCACCATCTTGGCCCCTTCCTCCAGTTACACTCTGGAGATAGTTAATTTTATGTGTCAACTTGACTAGGCCGCAGGGTGCCCAGATATTTGGCCAAAAAGTATTCCGCATGTGTCTGTGAGGGTATTTTTGGATGAGATTAACAATTGAATCAATAGACTGAGTAAAGTATATTGCCCACCCTAATGTGGGTGGGCCTTATCCAATCAGCAGAAGACCTGAATAGAATGAAAGGCTGACCCTCCTTTGAGTAAGAGGGAATTCCTCCTGCCTGACTACCTTGAGCTGGGACATTGGTTCTTTCTTGCCTTCAGTCTCAAACTGAAATATTGTCCTCTTCCTGGGTCTTGAGCCTGTTGGCCTTCAGAGTGGAACTATCACCACCAGCTCTCCTGGGTCTCCTGCTTGCCTGCTTACTGATTACAGATTTTGGGACCTGCCAACCTTCATAATCTCATGAGCCAATTGCTTATAATAAATCTCTCTCTCTTTTTTTCTCTTTCCTATGTGTTAAGTTTCTCTGGAGAATTCTGACTAACAGAATCCTTTTGCTTGGAACTTAGAATGAAAGAAGGAGATTGAGTGTATGGAATGAAATGTGTGTGGGTGTAACTATGAAACTGCTCCAGGAGGGGAGTTCAAGTCCTTTGGGGTAGTTGTTAGTCAGCAGTGACGTTAGTGCATCTTTTATTTCTGGAGCTGATCAAGAGTACTTTAATTTTATCAGTTTAGGCCTTTCCTTTATCAAATTGGTTAGTGATGCCCTCCTCTGTCCTACCAGATGAAAGTTCATGAAAGATATTAATCATATACAAATTCCTTCATTTAAAAATATCTATTTAGAGTATTTTGAATACAAATGTATCTACAAATATAAAGCTTTGTCACTTTGCCCATTTATATATGTTTGTGTTTATGTGATTGTGTGTAGGGGGATGTGTGTGTAAGATATGGAAATAAAATATTTGGTCAGTCTTGGTGCCTGAAATGGAAGTAAGGGTGATTACTTTTGTATAGCAAATCATAAACTCCCACACTGTTGACATTTCCTTTCTCTTATAGTAGATGAAGTCAAGGGTGAAGGATGACAAAGAAAAGTTTTGACAACAGTGCCAAGTTACTCAGTTCTTACTCAGTTCTTAGATGGGGAATTTTGGAGCCATTTCACTAGAAAGGGTGAATGTCACCAAATGATTAGATGGCTCGTCTTTGATTTTTAGAAACAGCTGTCCAAACTTTTGTAAGAATTAATAATAGAACCTGCATCTCTTCTCAAGCTCTACCCCAGAACCAATTGTTCACAGCTCCAGATGGTTGTTGCTCAGCCACTTTTTGCCATTTCTTTCCATCCACATGGAGAGCGTGAGAGTGTGGAACCTCAGGTTGCTTTGCTATTATTAGGACATCAAACTAATCATTAGGTGGAAAGTCGAATAAATATTTACTTTTGACTCTTAATTGGTTATTAAATCTAAGAAAGTTTTACTTAGCAACAGGACTAACTACATAATTTGCAGGGCCCAGAGCTATATGAAAATTTTGGGTTCCTTGTTTTAAAAATGATTAAGAATCTTAAGATAGTGACAGAATATTAAGCCCAGTTTAGGATCCTTCTGGGTGCAGGACCCCGTGCAACTCACAGCACAGCTGGGAAGTGGATCCTGTTAGTATTATGCATTTTGTACTTCAACATCCTTGAAATCCTTACAAAACTCTTACCTCATTCCCTCCCCTCCAAGTCCCTACTCTTCTGTTTTTCCAAAATCTTTACTTGGGCACAACACTGTGAAACATGAAAGGGTCTATAAGAAAGCATTAACTGGCTTTAACCTAGATTTTTTTTTTTCCTTTTTATTCTGAATATCAGAGCTCACAGAACTTTCCCTGTTTTCTCATTCCTTCTAATACAACTCTTAGGTGTTTCATAGTCCTGTATATATATATACGGTGAACATTTGTGTGGCCATATTTAGGGGATTGATTGCTATCAAATAAATTAGGAATATTCTTCAAATGTTCTTGACATCGAATATGGAAAAATGACCTCTAAGAATTGAGTTGTCCGCATGTAGTACAGGTGAACTAATTACCAAGGGAAATGGGATATACCTGGATCATGAAAGATTTATAAGGCAAATTAAAGGCATGTATTCTAATCAAATTCTGATTGCCTTATTTCCTCTAATATTGTGTTAGTCAAGGTTCTCCAGAGAAACAGAACCAATAGGATATATATGTGTGTGTGTGTGTGTGTGTGTGTGTGTGTGTGTGTGTAAAGAAATTTATTACAAGGAGTTATCTCACGTGATTATGAAAGTATGCAAGTCCTAAGATCTACAAGGTGAGTGAGCAAGCTAGAGACCCGGAGGAGCCAACAGAGTGTAGTTCCCGTCCAAAGGCTGGCAGGCTCAAGACCCAGGACAAGATGATGTTTTAGTTTGAAGGCTACCAGGCAGCAAGAATTCTCTTTTATTTAGGGGAAAGTCAGCCTTTTTGTTTTATTCAGGCCTTCAAATGATTGGATGAGGCCCACTCACACTAGGAAGGGCAATCTGCTTTATTTAGCCTACCTATTTAAATGTCAATCTCAGCAGGGCTCGGTGGTTCACCCTGTGATCTTAGCACTCTGGGAGGCCAAGGCAGGAGGATTGCTTGAGCTCAGGAATTAGAGATCAGCCTGAGCAAGAGTGAGACCCTGCTACTAAAAATAGAAAAATTAGCCAGGCATCATCATGGCTTACGCCTGTAATCCCAGCTACTAGGGAGGCGGAGGCATGAGCATTGCGTGAGCCCAGGAGTTTGAGGTTGCACTGAGCTATGATGATGCCACTGCACTCCACCTGCAGGCGACAGAGCGAGACTCTGTCTAAAAAAAAAAGTCAATTTCATCCAAAACCACCCCCAAAGAAACACCCAAATAATGTTTTACCAATTATCTTGAGACCCCGTGGCCCAGTAAAGTAAAGGCCCACATAAAATTAAGGTGTCACAGATAACCCCGTTGTTGCAATCCCTGTATAGCACTTAAAATTCCTGGTTTCACACTTGGTACAGAAAGCTAGGTACTGTTCATCATTTGTTTAATTCTACCACCTGGCCATATCCAAAGATTAATTAGAACAAAATTTAATTAGAACTGAAGATTTAATTGGATGTAAATTCTTCCATCAATCGTTTACTGGGTGCTTGCTTTGTGTGAGGTACAAGTTAGGGCTGCAACGATAGCTAAGAACAGCTGATTAATACAAAGGAAATTGGTAAGCAGCTTTATTAAATGGGTTTTAGCTGAGAACTTCATCCTTCACTTTTTACCCCTCTTAACCAGAGATGTGATTTACTTTCTCTTGTGATTGCACTTTTAGTGTTGGAACCCCACAAATGTCATCATCACTACTGTATGGCATGTGATTTGTTACGTAGGAAATGCAGGAGGGAGTGTGAATGGAATCACTCAGAAGCTGATCAGAAAGTAGCTGTGACCATAGAAGAATGCCTCATGGGGTCAACAGGAGTGGGAAGGAGCAAACAGAGGGAAAAATAAGAAAGAACCTTGGATGTAGTAGAGAGTGAGGTCGAATGGCAGAAAGGTGAGGTGGTTGGACACAGCTGGTCACATTCAGCTCTACATTCTTTTTTTTTTAATTTCAGAATATTACAGGGGTACAAACATTTTGGTTACATAAATTGGTTTTGTACCCTTTGAGTCAAAGTTATAAGTGTGCCCATGACCCAGATAATATTCATTGTACTCATTAGGTATGAATTTACCCATCTCTTACATTCTTGAAGAAGATGCTTAGACTGCACCAAGGAGGAAAAACAAAACAGAACACAATAAAACAAAACAAACCAGCCCGGAGCTCAAGGAAGGCAGATGTTGAGGGGAAAAAAAGAGCTGTTATCACTGAATTCCTTGAGAAAAAACTGTGAACAAGAGGCTTGAGGCCTTAAAGACAGTGGTATCTATGGGTCAGAACAAAATTGAACTAAAAGGAAGATTTGGTTAATGAACTAAACATTAATGTCACTTTTTCTTCTTTTAAGTTTTCGTTCCTGTTCTTCTCTCTGTGTGGAATGCCTTCTCTCTGGTTAACTCCTATTAATTTTTTTTAATTTAAAACATTTCTTTGTTTTGTTTTAATAGATTTAGAAGGTACAAGTTGAATTCTGTTACATGTATACATTGTATGGTGGTAATTCCTATTAATTATTAGGTCTCAGTCTCGCTGTTATTTCCTCCCAGAAGACTCCTTTTATCTCTGAAGACTGGATTTGATGCTTTTCCTCTATGTTCTCTTCTCACTCTACTTTGGAACTCACCAAACTGGTCGAAAGTGCTTTCTGACATGTCTATTTTCCGGAGTGAGCTGGGAGCTCCTTGGTGACAATAGCTGTGTCTTGATAAAAGCTGCATCTCCAGAACTTACTTCATTGCCTGGCATGGAATTTAGTAGATATTAAATATTTGCTAACTGAAAGAAGGAATGAAAGAACGAGTGAGGACCTATTCTTGCTCTCTCAACGGCATTTAAGACACTGTGCTGGGTGTTTGGTGAAGGAGCATCAGGAACGGTGAAGTAAAAGGGGTTGTGAAACAAAGCAATGGGATGCTATTCCTGGCCTCAAAGAGCCTATAGTCTAGTAACTCTTGTGAATAATGGTGTAATACAAGACAATACTGTAACATAAGATAAGAGAGTAGGATTGCCAGAGTTAGCAAATAAAAATACAGCATGTCCCATTATATTAGAATTTCAGATCAGCAAGAAATGGTATATGTTTCATGGAATATTTGCACATAGTAATACTAAAACTAAAAATTATTCAGTGCTTATTAAAATTCAAATTTGACTGGACCTCCTCTATTTCATCAACCCTAAAAGAAAAGAACACAGGCTATATGAGATTGTTTCTGGTTTTTTTCAGGGATGGGACAGGGATATTTGAAAAAGGCAGATGATTTGGGAAATACTTTCTGGAAAAGACAGCAACTGAATTGAGTTACAAAGATTGCAATATAAAAATGTGAGAAAATGCAGTTCTGTAGAAGAAACCTCAGATGACAAGGCAGGATAGAGGCAGGATCAGAGATTGGCTGAAATCTGGTTTGGCCAGTGTGCAAAAGGGTGGTGAGAAACCCAGCTAGATGGTTGAGCAGGGCCTGCTGACTCCACATGTACCAAAGCCTCAGTCTCCTGGGCACCCCTATCCCCTTTGTTGGGGCTACACTTTGTGAACAAGTAGAACTAGATCTTTCTGCCTGGGCAAATGTTTCAGCTCTACCTAGTTAATTAGACTAGAACATTAGTCTTTCTCTGAAAACAATGAAGAAGAAACACCAGGAGCATTTTGCAAGGGTTATAAATTGTCAATGTTTGCATTTTTTTCAAACACTGCTGTCAAAACAGCATCTCTAGCAAAATTGAAGAAAAAGTGAATACTAATGATGATTTATCAAAACAAGATGCGATAGCATGGGAAATATTAACTTTTATGGCATTTGTAATTTTATTCTTTTTCTATATTCTGTTACAAAATCTGTTTAGTGTTTTATAGTAACAAAACAGATAAAAATAACTTATTTATGATCTAAGAAGAAGGGGGCACAGTGCTTATATAAAACCCTTATTGAGCACCTACTGTGCTTCATGTGGCAACATGTTATTTCCCTTAATCTTCACAATAATACTATATATATATGTCTATACAATAATACTATTACATTTTTAATGTGTAGCTTGCTAAGTCTCGCAATGTTTATTTGCTCATTGATGAACACTCAAGTAGCAATTGGTTATT
>NW_012151285.1:5791097-5792919 GCF_000956105.1 Propithecus coquereli | reverse complement strand
GACTACCAGCAATCTCCTTATAACTCACAGAGCCCCCCTCTATGATAATAACAATCATAATAACTGCAATAATAGTAAAAACTATGACACCCAAGTTTTATTGATTCCTTAACGTATGCTAGGTACTGTACTAGGTGTTTTACCTACAATAATTTAAATTTAATTTTCATAACACCACATATAGTAGGTACAATTATGCCTACTTTATGAAATAGCAATTTCTGCCTTCCTTATTCTCAGCCCCTCTTTTCAATAAAGAAGAAGAAATCTTAAGCAAGCAAGTTTCATTGAATTATCTAAATTACAGTATTTCCAAAGCAGCATGGTTCGGAGAACTAAACAGCAATTCTTCTTTGGCTCCAGTTTCCTCAACAACTTGGCTTCTTTCAGTTTTAAGTTCTGGCTAGCTTTATATAATTGGTGATGTTTAATTTCTGTGCAATGCTTTGAAAATCTCACAAGGTATAAAAACCTCAATTATTCCTCTTTTTACACCTGGAGAGACTTGAAGAGGACTTGAGTGCTTTGCTTTAATAGAGAGATTTAGGGTCTGGAACTATTGACTTCCAGCCATTCAGAGAGAAAACATCTGAAAGAGTCATGCAATGAAATTACAAAACAAACATCATTTGGGGAACTGAGATAGTATCTAGACTACCCACATTGGAAAGCTAATTTATGTTCACACTTATTTTCTTCTTTGTGCTCCTCTCTCTCCTTTATTCTTTGTCTCTGTTTTCTTTATCCACCTTGTATACTTCAAGAGTCATTTAGTACCTGACTACATGAAATGTGCTGAGTTTGACTTTCTTTTTTGCGTACTCTAGGGAACTAATTTTAGAATATACTGTGTTATTTTATAGATGGCTCTTTTGTTGGTGTCCTGTGGAGTCCTAAACTCTCACTATCCTACTCTTCGTTTTTATTTCCCTGCTTTGCATTGTGGCAAGAAGAAAACAAAAAGCAATCACTACAGCAAGGGCACCCTCTAAATAAATACGGCCTTCCCCAGCCTTGACTGTGGGCTTTCTCCACCCCACTAATGGAAAGGGTTAGAACAGGAAGTGGCATGAGTCATTGCTATTGCCACACCCTCAGGAAAACCCCTGCTCCATCTTCCTCTTGTGCAGTGGTGACTCTTTCTAGCCAAGGTCCTGGGTCACAGGAACTAAGTTTTCAGAACATATACTCAGGGTTTTTTTTTGTAGGAATGCAGCATTGATTTGATTGACAATAATAACAGTAGAAAGAAAGTCAAATACGAAAGAAATCTTTGAAGAACAGAAGAATGGATCTGATCTAAACATTGATTTATAAGCTGGTTATTTGAAAATGGTAATATAGTTCCCATTTCTTACATATATATCCTCTATGGTTGTTAGTAGGACTCCTAGACTAGCCCACTCAAGCATATCCTACACCCACATGGCTGAAGTGTGTGTGTAGCATTGTTTCTGTGGGGAAGGTATATTTAGTTTTCCAGTTTAGTTACCAAGGACATGTTTTCCCACCCTTCACTATGGTTCTAAGAGCTAGTGAGAGACGTCTCTCTAGTCAATTGCTCTAGTCAATGTCAGTGAGAACAGGGCTTCTCCTGGAGATGATAATACTTGACACGGAGACAGTGACAGGGGATGGGGAGAGGAAGGCCTCTTGTGGAGGAGAGGTGATTTGGGGCCCCTGACTGGGTGGCCTCTGTCACTAGGGATGGGAATACAGGGAAGAAGCAGGAAAAAATGTTGGAAGGGGTGGACTTGGTGAGGAACAGAGTGAAAGGTGTCCTAGAATGTGTACCTGCTAGGAAAGTGAGGACTGATTTGCT
>NW_012151285.1:5767624-5789727 GCF_000956105.1 Propithecus coquereli | reverse complement strand
GGGGAGGGGGCAGCTAGCATTGTGTTTGCATGCAGTGCCAGGGCGGGAGCTGTGGCGTGTGCCCCGAGGGGCCCAGTGAGCCGACTATTGGTTACACGTGTTCACACAGGGGAAGTGCCGGGGGGTGTTGGACTTCTTTAGGTTTTGCTCCTTTCTGACCTGGTCTCCCTGTGCCCCTCCAGGCCTTAGCTTGCCCCATCTATGTCATAAGCAGGTACCCATTCACCTATTTGGGTTGCAGGGGAGGAGGAGGGAGGAGTCCGGGACTTGGGGGAAAGGAACAATCTATATTTGGAATTCTTGATCTGTCATTTCGATATTTTCATTGCTAGAGAGCTGGCATTCACTTTTGTGGGTGTACTTTTGCTCTGAGCTTTCATACTTCCAGAGTTCTTTTGCTGATTTCTTCTCATCTGGGGCAAATTCATTTCTTATTTTTGCGTTGTCTTTTGTTTGGGTGGGGTTTCCCCACACACACACTTGTAAAGGACTGTCTGAAGCATATGTTGAGTAGGACCTTTGCTTTTGGGTGCTTCGATAGCGATCTAGGTTCTGGATGGATGCCTTGGTTATAGATATCTTTAGTGTGGTGGTTTTCTCAGTTGCTACTTGTTTGTAGGCTGTAGCAGTGCTGAGCTATGTGTGTGGGCAGATTCCCTGTCTTTCTTTGATGAGGGAGGATGGAAGTCTTTGAAATCCTTTCCCAGCCCTGTGGCCTTCTCAACAGTGTGAATTGTATTGGCATGCCCAGTTTAATCTCTGAGATAGTAGGTGGTGCTTGTGGGTAAGAATCAACCACACCCTGTATGATTGAGTCAGTAAATGCTGTAAAGGGATGTGCAAATTGACCTCTCTGTCAGTAGGTGGCACTTGCTGGAAGGAAAAAGCTGCAGTACTGTTTTGGGGACCTGTGACCTGTTCTAGCCCCTCAGGAGAAGCACTCAAATGCCCCAGGTGGTAGGTGGAGCCCTGGAACTTCCAGGTGAGTCCTTATTCTCTGCCATAGCAGAGGTGGGTAGGGAAGTGAGGCTGGACAGGGCTGGGTTGGTTGAGCTTGCCTGCAGGTTCCACAAAAGCTGGTAAGGTAGCTAGCTGTTTTTGTAAGAGTTAAAGGTCTGCTCACAGCTTCTGGGGAAAGCCACCAGCTAGGGCCTGAAGTGGTCCCAACCAGCCAGAAAGTGTGCTTGTGGCTGAGGGGCTGTATGAGACTCACAGTCTGGCTATCAGGAGCAGGTTTCACTCCTCTCTACCCTTCCGTGCTCTGCAGTCTCTCTCTGGCATCTTTCAGCAGGCAGGAGCTCAAACTAGCTGAGCTCCCCCATGGATGACACTGTTGGCTGGGAGCTTCCCTGTCCAGGATCCTGCCCTGGGCTGAAAGCATGGCCTTCCTGTGAGGGGCGGGGTGATCCATGAGTACACTGTGGCTGGGAACCACACTGTGCTCTCTTTTCAGTTCTGCCCATGTGGGCTCCCTTGCCTCCTGAGATTAGTTCACAAATCTCCTTTTTGTGCCCCTAAGCAACATGATTGAGTCTTGGGGATATGGGATCTGCCCTGTGGGCCTGTCCCCAGGTCCCTGAAGATCAATCCCTGACCATGCCAGGGAGAAGCATGCTGGTCCTGAGTTGCCTATGGGGTGCTCAAGGAGGCTTGATGTCCTTTTGCTTTGGGTTGTTCCCTGCTCTGATGGAGCAGCTGAGCAAGCAGCACAGAGGAGAGCTGGTGAGCAGGAGGCTCACAGTCTGAACACCCCTAATCCTCTTCAGGTCTTTAAGAGGAAAGGTTTGAGCCCCTCCCTCTGTGGAAGCCCCGGTGTGGTGGATGGACCAATGGGGGGAAGCAGCAGCTTCTGAGAGGCCTGGCTCAATTGTCTCTCTTTGTGCCGGTGGGTGGGATGGGGAAGGGGCAGGGGAGGAACAGAGTCTGTATGGAGGAAAGCTGGCACTCTGGTTGTCTCCGTCCCTCTTTCTGGAAGGCAGCTCACTCAGAGTGTCTAGGTTCTGGGGTCATGCAGATCCTCCAGGACCCACCAGCCCCCTGTGGCTCCTGTATTGGAATTTGTTTGTGTGGGAATGAATGAGGTGAAAACTGAAGGGTTGACGCTCCCTGAGGAGGACAAAGGTGCACAGTGGATGGAGAAGCAAAATGGTGCCTGCCATCTTGGCTTAGATCTGTGATGATGGGAAGCTCCTCCAGAAGGCTGGCAGCCCAGTGCTTTGTCCTCAAGAAGCTCCCAGTTCACCGACGACAGCAGCTTTTGGGCTCGTGAGGGTAGAAAGGCTCTCTTGCAGCTCAGGAGCCTGCTGACTGCCAGAGATGTTGGGGAGGGAGAAACAAACTGCTCCATGTACCCTTTTTGCGGGACTCCAAGCCTCTCAGGGGTTGTCCTCTGCTGATATGTTGCTCCTTCTTATTCTGCTCTGCAACTTCTTCCTGTGGGATCTCTTGTAGGTTCTGGCACTTTTCTCTCAGAATTATGATCTATGATTGTTTGTTTTTTTCTTTTTCATCTAAAACTTTTTCTTCTTTCTGAGATGATCTGTAAGCTGGTGTCTCTGATCAGCCATCTTATCTCTCCTCTGCTTCTATTTCCTTTCTCTTGCTGCCTATCACATCTGGAATTCTTTGCAATGCTTCTCTTCCTGGAAATTCAAAATCTTAACTATTCATTTCAATCCAAACCTTTGTTCCTCTTTTTCTTCTCTGAATTCTAATATTGTATATGGTTTATTTTGTACCAGTATTATGGCTGGGCCTGGGAAAATTCTAACTGGACTGCAGTAAACTTTGAAACATTTAAAGAATTGTGTAAATTGTTCAATACTATCGTCTTAATCTGTTTTCTGCTATCTGTTATAAAAGAATACCACAGAATGGGTAATTTATTAAAGAAAAGAAGCTTATTAGGGTTGTGGTTCTATAATCTAGAAAGTCCAAGAGCACTGCACTGGCCTCTGGTGAGGGTCATCCCATGGAGGAAGGGCAGAAGGCAGAAGTGAGCTCACAAGACAGAAATAGAAATTGGGGCCAAATTTATGCTTTTATCAGGAGTCCACTCCTGCAATGATTAGCCAAATCCCAAGGTAATGGCATTAATCCTTTCATGAGGGCAGAGCCCTCATGACTTAATCACCTCTTAAAGGCTCCACCTCCCAATACTGTTACTATGGCAATTAAATTTCAAAATGAGTTTTGGTGAGGACATTCAAACCATAGCAACAGTCAATAAATTTTCCAAAGTCACTCTCTGTAAGTCTTTCTTCATGTAGGAAGGGACAGAGGGTGGGGCTGGGTGTATTAATGACCCCTTTCCATTTAATAAAGGTTTCTAAGAGTCAAAAATGTAAGTTTTATGTATATGAAAAATAATGACAATAGTTTAATTTCAGACAATATCAGGCACATTCAGGGTGGTATGGCTATAGACACACAATAGTTTATTTTCAGAAGTCTGACAGAGGCAGGTAGTGGTACCACCAAAAAGCACATGTTTAGAATTCTTTAGCAAGGATGTTTCCTTAATGGTTCTGCAGCCCCAGGATGGGGTCGAAGTGTTGCTCCATTTGCTCCATGTTGGTAGCCATGTGGCTTGCAAAGGGACTTCACCCTTCCAGTCTCCCTATGATCCACTGACAATTCTAAAAATATCATAATGAGAATCTATAGGTTAAATATGAATTTTTCCACTGTAGGAAGACTAACAAGTTCTGGCTAGACATTAGATAATGTTTATGAGATTTGAACATGTCTTCACTAGACAATGAATGTGGTTTTTGATGATCCAATACTCTGCATGTTTCTGGAGGAAGCCGTTAGAGAAAAATTTAAATTCCAACAAGATTTATTCAGCCTGTTCTTTGGTGGGGAAGAGGAGTGGTATAGTAAAACCTCAAATATTCAAAACTCAATAATTTTCCTTGTTCCAAGCAAAAAATGACTCTCTAGATGATAGAATTTCAAGTGTTCCTATAAGTTCTCTCTTCTTCAATACTCATACAAACATCTATCCATGTCAGCAAAAAACATAGCCTTAATATATTAAAATATGAATCATGTAAAAGGGAAATGAAAATGACAAATACAGGAAAAGAATGTGATGCAAAGAAGCGCATTATGTGTTTATTAGAGAAACCATGAAGACTTCTGTGAAAAAGCCTAGTGCATAAGGTCACTAACTCAACATTTTAAATCCCCAGTGCTAAATTTTTATGATTTGCAAGCAATCTGAAGGGCATTCAGGCTTCTAGGAAGAAGTTTTGCAACGCTGAATTTCTGCTTGTCTCTTGATCCTAACGAGGCTGTTTAAAAATAAAGTATCAAGGGAACTCAGCCTGCCTCTAAAATGAGGAATAATATTCTAATTTTACAAGCCTCTGACATCACATACTTACTTACTTTACAAAAGCTCAAATTCACTGAAGATTAAAATGTTAAGAACCTTGTCATACAGAGAAAACAAGAGTGGCATTCTCAGTTCCAAAAGCGATTGGCTCTGACACCCTAGTATTGTCCAAAAGAACGTTATGTAATGATGACATTTTTCTACATATATGCTGTCCAATATGGTGACCACTACCAAATGAATGTTTTATTTTTTTTTAAACTTTGAATAATTAAAATTAAAACTTAAAGTGAGGAGTGGTCATATGTTCCTGTAGTCCCAGCTATTTGGAGGCTGAGGCAGGAGGATCCCTTGAGCCCAGGAGTTCAAGGCCAGGCTGGGCAACATAGTCAGACCATACCTCTATTAAAAAAAAAATTTAAATAGCTACATGTGGCCAGTGGCTACAGGGGTTAAACAATGCAACCCTAGGAATATTTTCTCTACATTGTTAACAAATTTAGGGCATTATTTTTATATTATAATGTTATTTTTTAGTTTATGTATATAGAAAAAAGTCAATTTGTACCTCAGATGAGAACAGATTTTTAAATATTTTTACTGCCATTCCTTAGAGATTTTTTCTTGGAAATAATGACATCAGTTGTCCATTAGATGGTGTTATGTGAGTTATAGAAATGCTTGACATAAAGTCCAAAATACCCTCACACATGCAGTCTGTGGGGCAGGCTTGGCTGTTATCTAGTAAAAGGATTGAGGAAAACATGAACACAGGGAAAGCAGTGAAATTGTTGCTGGTACCATGGGTCTGTATCTTCTGTTTCCTTCCATTGCAATTTACATTCCTTTTGAATGACTTTAACAAGCCCTTTGATTTATCTTGTGATAAATACAAAGGATTACATATTTTATCCTCTTCCGAGTGATGTTTAAAATCTGAGATTAGACTAAATGAGGAGACCCATTGTTTAGATGTGTACACTGACCACCCGTCATCATATCACTGGCAAAGTCTTTAGATAATGAACTAGTACACGTGATAACCTCCAAAGAAGCGCCCTTCGAGCTCTTTCCTTGTTTTAAATGTCATGCTAATGATGTTTCTTAAAACATTATCCTTTTTTTCCTGGAGTATTTCCTTCAAGATAGGTTTATATGCCACACAAGGAAACCGGTTTCATTACTTGATAATTATGCTTTGGATATATAACCAGTTTTTGAATGGGCTGGACTGATGAGGCAAAGTAGAAAACAATCTTGTTCTTTCAAACCCCCTCTCAGATTTCTCTTTCAGATCCCGTTTTCAGCTACCAAAAGTTCAGCCCATGAGAAAACTGAATATTCACATGTGAAGGAATGACGTTGGATCTTTACCTAACACCATCTATAAAAATTAACTCAAGGTGGATCAAAGACTTAAATGTAAGACCTAAAATTGTATAAGTCTTAGAAGAAAACACAGGACAGAAATTTCACAACACTGGATTTGGCAAATATTTATTGTCTATTACACGAAAGGCACAGGCAACAACAACAAAAAATAGACAAATTGGACTTCATGAAAATTTTAAAGATTGTGCATCAAAAGACAAAATTAACAGAATAAAAAGGCAACCCACAGAATAGGAGAAAATATTTGCAAATCATATAAGGGATTAATTAATATCCAGAATATATAGAGAACTCCTAAAACTCAACAACAAAAACATAAGCAACCTGTTTCAAATGGGCAAAGGACTTGAATAGACATTTCTGGAAAGAAGATGTACAATGGTCAGCATGTGGCCAATGAGCATGTAAAGATGCTCACCATCGCTAATTATTAGGGAGACACAAATCAAAGCTGAAATGAATCTCACTTCACACTCATTAAGATGGCTACTATCCAAAACCCCCCAGAAAATAACAAGTTTTGGCAAAAATGTAGAGAAATTGGAATCCTTGTGCACCATTGGTGGGAATGTGTGTTCCTCGAAATAGTAAAAGTAGAATTACCATATGATCCAGCAATTGCATTTCTGAGTATATACCCCAAAAGCTAAAAATTGTGCACCCATGATTATAGCAGCAGCATTGTATTCACCAGAGCTAAGATGTGGAAACAACCCAAGTATTCATCAATTGAAGAATAGATAAGCAAAATATGGTAAATACATACAATGGAATATTGCTTTAAAAAGCACGGAAATTCTGACATATGCTACGAGATGGACGAACCTTGAGGACACTATGCCAAATGAAATATACCAGTCACAGGAAGACGAGTATTGTATGATTCCACTTATACAAGGTGCCTAGAATAGGCAAAATCATAGAGACAGACAGTACAGTGGTGGTTCCCAGCTGCTGGGGGAGAGGGAAATGAAGAGTTATTATTTAATGGGTATAGAGTTTTAGTTTTATGAGAAGAAAAGAGTTATGCAGATGGACTGTGGTAATAGTTGTACCACTGAACTGTATACTTAAAAATGATTAAGATGGTACATTTTATGTTATGTGCATTTTAACATAATAATAAAAATTGGAAAAAAAAGTCCAGCCTAGGACAACATCAAACTTTCAATCACTCATTTAATAATTGAATAATTTAAACCTTCTGTCCCTACAGCTCAGGTCTGCCATGCCTGGCAGCCTACAGTGGGGAAGGGGGCATTGTGGTCAGCTTCTTTGCTCTTCCCCAGCACCTGCTCTATCACAAGCTACCTGCTGCTTCTCGTTCCTCTAGAGCAGCAGTCCCCAACCTTTTTGGCACCAGGGACTGTTTTCATGGAAGACAATTTTTCCATGGACCAGGGAGGTGGGGGATGGTTTCGGGATGATTCAAGGGCATTACATTTATTGTGTACTTTATTTCTATTATTGTTACATTGTAATATATAAAGAAGTAAGGATACAACTCACCACAGATTGGGGACCCCTGCTCTAGGGTAGGATGCAGGAGAGTGGGGAGGATTAGTCAGCAAGGTCTTAGTTGGCTGGCACTGTTGCAATTGGGTGTTTCCACCCCTTTGGGGCGAAGATGCCCAGATGCACCCCCCAACACTTTCTCTCTTGGAATGGTTGGTAACAATGCCCAAAGGGCCTCCACACTGCCTCATTCTCTGGTTTTGAGTATCAGAGACCTTCTGGTTGTGAAGTAAGCTGTGTGCCCCATGACTGCTTATGAGCCCTGCTTAGCAGCCTCGTCTGATGGGGCACCTCCCACAGTCTCTGCTACAGGTCCTGCTTTGCCCTTGCAGGCAGACCCCTTCCATGTGGTCTTTTCAAAACTTCTTGAGATGGCTACCTCCCATAGTGCTCATTTAACCCCCAGAACACTCAGCAGTTGGCTTCAGGCAGGGTCTCTCTTCACATTGCTTAAGAGGGGGCTCTAGCAAGCCTATCATTAGATTTTGCCAGGTGAGTCAGGCACCTGTCTTGTGTCTCCATAAATCCAGGAAACTCTTGTGCAGTTTTCCCAAGAGCCTTCATTCAGGACCCGTGCTATTGCTGGGGCCTAGAAGTTGCTCCCATGGAGCTGGCATCCAGCTGGCTGGTAGGGTTGGGGGCACCTCAGGAGGGCATAGTAGTGGTGAGCTGTCTTACTCCCCTCCTGCTAGACACCCCAGGCTCTACAAGTGATGCTTCCGAAGACTCTTATTTGACGTGTGCTTTGGACTGAATGTGTGTGTCCTCCCCCAGATTCGTATGCTGAAATCCTAATCCCGAATGTGATGATATTAGGAGGTGGAGTCTTTGGGAGATAATTAGGTAATTAGGTGGAGCCCTCATGATGGGATTAGTGCTCTTGTGAGAAGAGACCTGAGGGAGATTGTGTACTCTCTTTCTCCACCACGGAGGGCTTAATCAGGAAGAGGGCTCTCACCTTGAACCGATTCAGCCCACACCTTGATCCTGGACTTCCCAACCTCCAGAACTGTGAGAAATAAATTTCTGTTGCTTAAGTCACCCGGTCTATGACATTTTTGTGTAGTAGTCCAAAGTAAAACGATGTGAAAATGGGAGAGAAGCATTCCTCCTATTCTCCCAGAGAGAGGTAGGACAAACATACCAAAAAAATCCTTATTAGTCTTTTTACTCCTTCTGAACAGAAGCTGAAGGAAGGTGGGATAGATGAGTTTTGAGTCAGCTCTTGGCCAAGTATGCACAGATATTCTAATAATCTCTCTTCAGGATTTGAAATATGGTGCAATAGTATAACTCCCACTGAACTGAGAAAATTAATTGGTCTCAGGTTGAAGCAATCTCAAATTTATGAGGCACAAGATTTATAAAGAACAAGGAATATAAATACATTTAAAAAATACCATTCCTAACCCTCAGGGGATGACGCTAAAGTGGAAAAATACCAATATTCATCTCCTGTTAATCATGAATCACCTCAGAAGAGTCCACAATGTACACTATTATGTGGAACTACCTTCACAGGTTTTAGGATATATTTATCCTTTAATTATAGAATTAAGATTATTTTTAAAAATGGGTAAGCAGGAACTGAAATGTGGGAAAGTTGATCTCCAATAAACTCTGTCCACCCATGCTTTTTTGTTTTTGGTAGTACCCCTCCCTCTCCTCTGCAACCCTTTGCATCCTTTGCCCCAGAGGAACATAGAGACACAGAAATGCATCCACACACATGCACAAATTCAGAGACACCCGATGTGGGAAAACAAAGCCCCCGGTCTTTATTCCTCTTATTTGTTCCCTGGTCCTCTCTCTATAACACATAATCCATTTAAATATTCTAGTGCCGTGTCTCAGGCTCTGGATCTTCCTGTCTTCCAAACCCTGGTAGAATTTGTGTGTCTTTTATTCTAGTCCCTTAGGCTTTATTTTCTATTCGCTACTCAGAAAAAGTAATTCCTGCTAATGTTCTTGGTTGGGGAGGGGATACATTCAAATGTTACCTCTCTGGTACCAAATGTACACACCTGACAGGTAAATGGCTTTTGGAAATTAACTGTATTAATTCACAGGGGTGCCTCTAATGAGTGGACTCTAAGACACTATGTCAGCTGGTGGAAGAGATGCTTTGGGAGCATTAGGACCTACTTTGTTCTCTGCAGTTCACACCATGTGGACAAGTTTACAAAGAATTCCTTCTGGGAAGTTATTTGACACATGTTGAATTTGTTTTGGGGGCTCAGCCAGAAAAAGAGACAATAGAAATACCCTGTTATATAGTAGATATTGTACAGATTTAATACATGATGTGTCTATTCTTTGCAAGTAGAATTATTTATCAGTAGGTTCTACGTGGCTTTTAAAAAATGACTAGTTTCATGGAGACTAAAGCTTCATTTTATACAAGTTTAATTTTAAAGATTTTCATTCTTTCCTTCTTCTTCATTAGTTTTTAAGTAATAAGTTCTCATCATGAAATAAACTATGCAAACCGTGTAATGTACAAGACATTCATTCTACCCTCTTCCAGTGTGAGGCATCCATGAACTCAGTAAAGATCATTATAAAAGAAATGCAAAGAGAAGGAGTCGTCAAATTTTGGCTTTTGGCTGCCAAAATAGGCTCTTAAATCCTTCCAGTTTCCTTTTAGCACCTTCATTGGTTAACTCCTACTCATTTTTTAAAGCACTTTATTGAGATATGATTTCCATACAAAAGCTGTGCATAATTAATGTATACAACTTGATAAGTTTGGAGATAAGTATATACCCACGAAACCATCATGGCAATCTATGCCAAAAACTTATCCATCACCTCCTGAAGTTTCCTCCCACCTTCTTTATTTATTATTATTATCATATTTTTTGGTGATAAGGATCCTTACATAAAATCTACCATCTTGGTAAATTTTAAAGTATACAATACAGTATTGTTAGGTTATGCAACATAAAAATTACTACTCATCTTTTATCACTTGGCTTTGGTCTCATCTCTCCATAATGCCTCCTACAGTTTCTGGGAAATTCTCCTCCTATTTTGCCCTCATAGTGTCGATACATCCCTCTATCTCAGTACTTAGAAAATACCTGCAATCATTCAGGTTACCTCTCTCTCAGTCCTTACAGTGTTCTTGGCAGGAGCTGTGTCTTATTTATGCTTGTACTCCTCTCCTGAAGTGCCTACTTCAGTGCCCACCATACAGGTGCTCAATAAATGTTTATTGAATAGAGGGAAATAGGTAAGATCAGGATATATTTCTAATCACATTTTGCAGGGAAGAAAACTAACACTAACCAGGAATGGGCAAACTATTTCAGTAAAGGGCCCAAGAGTGAATATTTTGTGCTTTGTTGGCCATCTGGTCTCTTTCACAACTACTCAACTCTGCAGTTGTAGCAGGACAGCAGCCATAGACGATATGTAAGTGGGTGTGGGCTGTGTTCCAATGAAACTTTATTTACAAAAACAGATGGCACACAGATTTGATCTTAGAACTCCAGTTTTCCAGCCCTTGCACTAAGCTAAGAGTGGTTTACTAACTTAATTCCACACCTGGAGTTTATCTGTGTATGGCAGAACTCAAAGTATTTTTACATATTTGAATGATAGTGTATTATGGTGGAATCTTCTCAATAGTTTGCTCGTGGCCTAAAGATTTGACATTTAATCAAAGATGTGTAATTTACAACTAAGAGGTAGCTTCCTCACTAAGAGAAAGCAATTTAAGTTTCACTAATGTATTTGTGAGTGGGAAGATACAATTAATATCAGCTGTTCAACATTTTGAAGAACAGTCTGTTCCTCTATAGTCTCCTAGGTCATCAAGAGGATGAATTCCTTAATGGACAAGAATTATGTGATGAATAAAATTGTAACACTGGCTCTGTCTGTCAAAGGAAGTGCTCATTATTCACAGATTTATATTTATCTGAGTTTTCTTGAGTCGATATCTCTTTTCCCACCATTTCTTTATATTAATAACTTCCTCTGGTAGGTCTATCTCCTCAGGGGGCTCTATGTGGTCCAAGCTGGATCTTTGCTTATCTGGCTCTTCTCACCAGGATGTGGGGGTGTTGGGAGGACAGATTCCAATATCTCTAAGGTCTCAACCAGTCCTCAAATTTATAAGCTTTTATCTCCTTTCCAAATGCATCTTTTCCATCCCAGCCCATTCTGGCCTTGGAACATAGATTTCTAAGTTTAAATTAAATGTTTATTCTCTGACCTCCAATTGTTCCTTTAGGCTAAAGTACATATGGCAGGATTATCGTGACTATTAATCTGATTTCTGTGTATTTCCTTTTCCTTATGGGTCTTACCTTCACTTGAACCCAGAGGCACCCCCAGACTCTAATCAAACAGCTACCTAAGCATTTTCAGATGCCTGCTGGTGAAGACAACCTAAGTCTGGGGCTGAGACCATGAGGGAAAGATGGCAGAAGGGTGATTGGGATATGAGAGGAAGGTGTGGAGGCAACGGAATTTTCAGAGTAGAATCAGGAAGTGGAAGGAAGGATCAGACGTAGAGGGAGTCAACACCACACTGTGCTTGCGACCAACTTGCCTTCAGCAACTCATTGCCCAAGGACAACCTGTCATCCCAAAGTGCTGTTCCCTTATTTGTCCTCTGAGCATAAGGTGGGGTTACCTTGTCAGAGCAGAAAGCATGAAAGAAAAACATGGTGCTGTGGCCCAGATGAAACTGATCAGAACAGTTGGGAATTCCCCTGTGAGAGGGACTAAGTTTGGACCCACCACCACTGTTAAACACACTTCTTGGTCTTGCATGTCTGTTATTTCTTGTGAGTTGGTCTTGTTTTTAATCACTTTTCTATAATGAATTTCTTCCTCTCAAGGTGGATAGAATAAGACCAAACTTACAGATTTACCATGGGGATGAAATAAGAGAATGTGTGCAATGCCTGTAAAATTATGATATCCCAAAATAAAGAATGAGTATTACATTAAAAGCTCCCTGAGGATTGAGTTTTATTCTTCTCTTATATCACATGATGACTCATGTGATAGCTTATCATTAAGAAGTGGTTTATGGGGCGATTTTCCTGGAATTACATCATATTGATGTCATATTTACGAGCTTCTGCAGTTACAGAATCTCTCCTACATTGAATGTTGTCACTCTTCAAGATGCAATTCAAATGTCTTTGTCAACACCTTACCTTGTCAACACCTGGGATGCCTTTTTTAACAGCCTATTTCCTCCAGGCTCCCCAGTGCTCTGTTCACATTCTCTTATCCACAGCGCATTGTGTAATGATTATTTATTTACATGTCTGATTCTCCTGCTAGTTTGTGATAACTCAGAGGACAGAAAACATGGAGCCCGTGTATTATTCATGTCTCTATGCCCAACAACTGCACCATCTGACAGCATAAATGCTCCATATGTGTTAAATATCCCCTAACTATAATGTTGCTGGTAGTCCTGTAGCTTTGGAATTTTGCTGGTGTTTGAAGGGAAACCTAAGTTTAGAATTCTAAGTAAAGTGTATTTGAATGTTCCTCAGGCTTTGTACATGCAGCTTGGAGCTAAAGGCACCTGGTCTACCATAAAAATCTTCTGAGTGGTCTCCATTCCTCCATTCTTGTTTCCTTTCAATCATTCTCCAATTCCTGCCAAAGAGAATCTTCTAAAAAAAATCTGCTCATTACCTTTTTAATTAGAATTTTTTCAAAGTCTTCCCCTTGCTAAGGGATAAAGTGAATTTTTTAGGATAACAGCCAAGACTCTACATAACTTGGTCGTGTCTACTTTTCATGACTCATCTCTTGATGCATCTTCTCCGTCCTCTCCTCGATCCCCACCAATACACACAACTCCCCCACCTATGCACTTCCCACCCCACTAGAAATGATCTAAATGGACCACGCTGCATTAACCTCTGTTCTGTCTTTTCTTATCATTATCCTATCCTTTCATTGTTTATCTCCTTGATTATTTAAACCATACTTATTTAATAGTTTGCTGAGATCTATTATATCTAGTTTTTGTGACACAGATTCTCCATTTGTTATATTTACTAACTCTCATGGTGGTGGATTGTTTCCTAGTGTGCCTGTGTGTGTGTGTTTTATTTTTGTTTACTTATTTTATCATGAGATAATCTTCAGCAGGGGTTCCCCCACCCCAGGATGTGGAGGTGCCAGTTTTGCCAGTTTCTTCATGGCTTCATCGGTCCCAGATCAGCTCTGTGTTAATGTCTTAGCTTGGGATTTTGATACCATGGGGACAATATAAATTGACCCCTCACACACACGTGTACCTTAGGTTTGGAGTTTCCAATTGTTTTTCCTACTCTGAGTCCCAGGCAGATAGTGAGCTTCCTTGTTACTTTTCTAGGCTGGTGAGTGGGATACTTCGGGTTCCCGTTTCACACATGGGCCTGGCTAAGTGCAGAGGACTCAGTTCCAGCTCTCTACCTCACATGGGCCAGTGTCCTTATCCTCTTCCTGCCTGGACGTTAAAACTCAGCCCTATTGCTAAGGAAGGCTGACAACCCCTTGGGAGGCCGCTGCATCCGCTCCATTTACTACTTTGTGTTTAATTTCCCTCTCCGTTTCTTCAAACTGTGGGTTTCTTTCCTTTTCCTTCTTTCAAGCTTGGCTACTTTTTCTTATGTTGTTTTACCTTGCACGTGTGAGAGTCTGCGTCAGTGTTGTCCAAGGTTGCTGGAGGGCCTCTGTGTTACCTGCTGTGGTTGTACTCACATCGGCTTTTACCTATGACACTCTGTCCTCAAACCAGTCCAGACCCCAGGGGAACCTTGCTTATCTTTCTGTACTCAGCTTGGGCATCCCCTCCTCAGTAGAGCTTTCTCTAACCTTTCTCTAGATTAGAATTTGTCTCTCCCTCACTGGTGCCTCCACTGTACACTGCTCGGTTTTCAACCATAAGGCCCGTGACACTGATTTGCACACATCGTGTTCATGACTCTCTTTTCCTCCCTGAAGATTATATTTTCTTTATCTTTGTGTCCTCAGGGTCCCACATTTTACAGGATTTGTAATAAACACCATATAATGAATATATGAATGAATACATAAAATGAGTGAATAATAAGGAATAATAGAGTTTAATAGTTATGTCTCTGCCTTTCTGCCAGGTTTCTATGGTAGTTTTATATCTATAAAGACATTAAAAAAGTCAAATTTCAATAAAATATGTTATCCTGATAAGAAGTGAAGTGTAAGATGTTTATTGAAAGTAACAGCAGCAATCACATGTAGTGCCCACCATGTGCTAGGCATATTAACACATTTAATTTTTACACCAATCTTTTAAGGTAGATATTATGAATAGCCCCTTTACAGGGGAAGAAACTGAGTCACAGAAAGGTTGATTAACTTGACCAAGCTTATAAATGGAAGAGCTAGGATTTGCGCCCAGAGTCTGGCTCTACAGTCTGTGCTTATAACCATAATATTAGATAGCCTCTCATTACTAATGAAGGGGACAGATGGGTGTTTCTGGGTCCAGAATTTTTTTAAAAAGCAATTATTTGTGAGTCCAAAGTAAATAGTTGTTTTCTAATGACTACTCAAGCTTTTCTTAAAACCCTGCCATGTGGGAAGACTACAGCCTCACCCAGTAAAACATCTCTATATTCAACTTACAGGTCTAAAAAATTTCTTCCGGAATTGAATTTATATCTCAGATGTTGCTGTTTAAGCACTTTCTTTGCTTTTTGTTTTCCTTTCTTATTGATGATAAAGAAAAAAAAAGATGAAGAAGAAGAAAAAGAAAAAAAAATAACAAATACAACAACCTTCTCCTTGTCTTCCTGAAAATATTAGTTGAGACTTGATTAAAAATCATTTGGTGGTACACCTCTTTTTCCGTAGATTCCAGAAAGCATCTACCAATATACTGATACAAAATCACCATAGCCCTTACTCACTCACTCTTCTTATCACTGATTGGGAGGAACCAAGACAATAGTGGAGGAAAGCAACAGGCTCTGTCCACGCAGCCGTTCTGACTCACACCACCTGCGGGTGGTTACCACAATGCTTACACTGGTGGATGCACACGCCCGGTGATTCCTACACCTCCAATACGATCTCATCTCTTATCTAAACTTTTTTAATGGAGTTTTGTGGAAAATTGATAACCTACCTTCTCTGCGTAAGAGTAGGCAAAAGAATCTCAAACCACAGACTCATTAACTATAAGCAAAATGAGAATAAATTTTCAGAGCAACGGAATCTTCTTACTTAGGATTATTAAAGAATATGCTAAAGAAAGATAAGCAACTTGAGCAATTACCAAATGTACCAAGTATGCATGGGGCTAAGATATGTGGGCTTATGTGCAGCTGAACAAACAAAATGACTATTTCTGTAGGGACACTGAGTGTGTGGCGCTTTGGGTTTGATGACGCACCTTACTATTTAAGGAATGCTGGAGAATTATCTTATCTGAAGTCCAGAATAGATTTTTCTCTTCAAGAGAAAATTATTTTTAAATGTTTGAATGGACTTTGAGTAAAATATCCCACAAAAATTATCTAACAATTTACCATGACACCAAGATGACACAGTCTAAGAACCATGCTGAGATCAGAAGAAAATTGATATAATTGGTAGAGTACAAGGGACCTCATTTCCTTTTCCATTTTTGGAATAAACTGGTTTCATTACAGTGATAGTGAATTTCAGAAAATGGATGGTTAATCAGATGAGATTACTTGTGAAGCATAATGTGGATTATTTGGGTGAAAAAGATTTTCTTTTTTTTCTTTTTAGGCCTAAACTATTATATTTAGGCCTAAATATATGTTCAAAGACAGGGAAGCAGTTATTAAAGTATTAAAATTTAAATGGTTGGCATTTAATTAATGAATGGCAACCTTGCTTAAGGTGTCTTAGCCATGCACAGAATTGTAGTAAGATTTTTAAAGTCTTAAAAAAGAAATTATATTGAAAGATAGTATCTGGTAAAGAGTTTAGGTGGTTTGTGTTTATGCTTGAACCAGTATCAGGCAACAGATTTATCATTTTGGAAATTAATCTCCCTTGTGAAAGATATCTGAGTTATTTATGAGTTGCTGGCACTTCTGATAAAGCTCCAGTTGTTGCTTTTCTCAGAGAGCTGGGAAGTCCCTCTGGATTTTGGTTGTGTTCTGTTCACAGCACTCTACCTCCAAAGATCGTCTGATCTGATCTCTTTCCTAACTCTGGGAGAAAAACTGGAGCAGAAATGACAACAGACACAGATAATCGACAAAAAGATTTTCTTACCCCAGCAGTTTCTATACCTGAAACTCCAATAGTTATAATTCTTTGAGAGTCAGATACCTGTCAAAGTGACTCAGAAAGAAAAACACATTCTTTGACTTTGGAGGGATATATTTTTAGAGTCAGAAGATTTGAGAGGGAATCACACAGTATCAGGATAGTTGACCTGAGTTGACCAAAGAGCCTAAGCTGAAAAAACAAAAACAGTAGCTTATTTTAGAAAATATCTAACACCATTGAGAAAAACAGTAGGGAACTCAAGAGAAAAAATAGAGAGTGTGCTGTTAGGGTCAACTCTGGAGAAGATCAAACCTCACATGACAGATTTTAATTGTAATACAATTGCTTATTTTATACCTTGAAGTTTTTTGGTTCCAAACGAAATCTTGACGAGTAAGAACATTTTTCAATGACCATTTTAAAGAAATGCAATCATACCCGTGCTTTTTGGTATATGGTTATAAAAAGGCCAAAGAACAACAGTGAAGAAATAATATTAATACTGTGACATAGAAAATAATCTGTGACTAATGTTTTTAAGTAAAAAATTTTTTTTCAATGTCACTTTAACTGAGAGAGAAAATTAATTTAGGTAAAACTCAGGACATGATTGAATTTTAGACTGAGGATTCTTAATCCCAAAAATACTATTTTTCTGGAAAAAGTGTTCTTTAAAAGAAAATATGTCAAATAAATTTTGAAATGGATTTTATATGTTTTAAGAAACAATATATTTCAATTTTAGATAGCACTTTTTGAATAACTGCTATAAAGATAGAGATTTTCTCATGTCACATTTTTTTTCCCTCCCCTCTCTTACCGGATTAGGAAACTATAAACCTGCAGGTCAGGCGTGGCCTGCTGCCTGTTTTTGTAAATAAAGTTTTATCATAATTTGCTTATTTGCCCATGTCCATTTGCTTATGTATTGCCTATTCTTTTGAATTAGTCTTGAGAAAGACGATACGGCCCTGTTTTTACAAATAAAATTTTAGTGCAACATGTTATGCCCTTTTGTTTATATGTGGTCTATTTTTGTTTTTGAGCTACAGTTGTGAAATTAAACAGCCTTGACAGAGACCATATGGCCCACAAAGCCTAAAATATTTACTATCTGGCTCTTTTCAGAAAAAGTTTGTTGACCCTTGTACTAGATTGCTACTTTTTATAGTATCAACATTTGTAACTTCTGTAACATTTTTTGGTCTCATTATATTTAAACGCTCACCACTAGTTCTCTTTACCATAACTTCTCCAATTATGACTCCTTTTTAAAATTTTTTTATTTTTTTGTTTTCTTCTATAACACCAAATCACGCTATTTTTTTCTTTTGCTTCTATATATCAGTCCTTTATTTTGATTCTTTTAAAAACTTCATCAAGTAGTTTAATAGATTTCTAATACTGAATTTTCTTTATATTCACAAATGTGTGTCTTCATAGATTTACTTTAAAACATCTTTGGTGGCTATTACATTCTTCCTTAAGAACTATATAGACCATCATGGTCTGATAGAATTATAATGTGAGCCACATATGTAATTTTAAATTTCTAGTAGCCATATTAAAAATAATGTATAGAAATAGGTAAAATTATTTTACTAATATATTTCATTTATCCCAATATAACTAAATATTTCAACATTTCAAGTGCTCAGAAGCCACATGTAGCTAGTAGCTATCATATCAGACAACACACTGCGACAATGTCCATTACTATCTGGACATGTTGCTTTGCAGAAATCTGAGGTCTATATGATTTTTGTTTCTCCTTGTAGATGATTAGCTTTGTGATGCCTGAAAAGTTACTTTTTTCGTTCTTGAAATTCAATCTTAACAAGCACATACATTAATGTAAAAATTTCCATACCTAATTTTTATGTTCATTCATTATGCCAATTGAGTTCTCATTTCGGGGACATTATTTCATAATATATCTTTGTAATAATTTTCTTATTCCACTGTTGAACTATTTTTTCTTGTAGGACACCAATTTAATATTTGCTGGGTTGCTGATTTTTGTCCTCCATACTTAGAAGATTCTCTATGGTTCTTCAAGCACATGTTCATCCACATTACTGCAATTATCACGTTCTTCTAAATGTAAATTGATTTTTTTTCGTTCTTTTGATCTTATTTGTTTTTAACTTGTTTTTAGCTTGCTTAATTTCAATGATATTATTTTGGTTCATTTTGTTTTCCAAGAATAGTATTTTTCCTTTTCATATTATAGTGCTTTTAATATTCTTTTTGCTCTTATTTTGTCAAATTCAAGTGGTGGTTGTTAACTTGCTCTCTTACTCAAAGCTCTTCTGAACATTTTCCTTCTGTTTCTTGTTTGCTTTTTTTCCTCATTAGGTTCTTTATTATTTACATATTATATTTTCTTCTTTTCATACTTGTCCATAGTTTCTTTTCACTGTTACCTTGCCCTTTATTTTTTTTTATCTTCATTCATTCTTATAGTCGGCCATAGTCTTTGGTGTTCTGGCCAGCAGGTATCTCACTTTAAGTTAGTGACCCATTGGATTTTAGGTGATCCACTCTCAGGAGCAAAGAGAGGCATTGGAACCCACTTCCACCCACCTGAAACCTTAATCTTTTGTACTGTTGGCTGATTTGATAGCGAAAAAAGTCAAAGTAACTTAAGCAGAGTCTGAATAATCATTCTCACCAGTACTTAAATCTGGACCAGAACTTTGTGTCTAGTCAAACTTCAATTATTACGCTGCCCATCACAACCATGAGCTAGCATGCCAGTGTTTGGTTCACTGTCCCGTAGGCTGAGGGCATGGGGTATGTGAGTGCGTGTGTGTGTGCGTGTGCATGTGCTCTCCCATGTATGTATGCATGTGGCTGGACTCTCTTTTCGCTTTTGAGGCTCTCTTTAATGTAAGGCACCTGGATTCTCTCTACCTGGTTGGGGTGTGTTCCACCCCTTGACCTTGGATTCACATTGTTCTTGAGTATCTTGGGGACCTCATTTCCTTGGCAGAGAATCGGCTGTGTTGTTTGCTTCTCCTGCTTTTCTTTATCACCTATTTTTCACCTTCCCTGTCAGAAGAAAGATAGGCTTATATACTAAATTTGCTTCTTTTCAGGTATATGCGTGTGTGTTTGAGGGAGTATATTAGTGAGAATTCTCAGGATTTTGTTGATGGCCCAATGTGGGTTCTTGGAGAGTAGTAGGCACCCTTATCTGGGACTTCTGGCCACTACAGCGGTGAAAAATAAATATTTGTTGTTTATAAACCACTCAGTCTATGGTACTTTCTTATAGCAGCCTCAACTCACCAAGACAGTCTCTAAGACCATACCGCCTGCAGGCATCAGGAAAAGGAGAAAAATTAGTTTTCATGGCCTGCATTAAAAGAAAGCTGAAATTTCTAAAGTTACAGCATTGGTACATTTTTGTGCAGTCACTGGACCTGTAGACAAATGATGTTATATACTCTATTTTAAGAATTGAAATTTGGGTTATTTTCAATTAAAGAAAAGCTGTGAAATTTGTAAATCAGTGCGGGGTTACCATTGTGAGTTAGCATGACATACTGAAGTGAATCAAAGGATAACACAGAAATAAAACAAAAAGAGAAGAAAAGTGCCTGGGCTAAACCCAGCAGACATTGAGGAATAAGATTTTGGTAATCAGTCTACGAAAGCAACCCATCTTAGAGAATGGTGCTCAATGAAATCCAAGTCTCATGGGAGCCTGCATCTTCAGTTAAATCTTTTAAAATTAAAATACATGCACTTATCTGTCTCATACTTTATGTCTGAGGAAGCCTGACTATTCAATGCAGAAACCATATTGATAAATACTTTTGCCTGCTATTTGATTGCATCCTATAAGTTTAAAACTCCTATTTTACAGCAAAGGAAATAAAAATGAGGTATCCTTGACTATGTCTTTGTATTTTAGCATTGAACATTTTTTAAATTAACATATAGTAACATTGACTGTTATCCTTTGGTATACAGTTCTGAGTTTTAACGCACGTATAGACTCATGTGGCCACTGCCACAATAAGAATACAGTACAATTCCCTCACCCCCCAAACTTCTTAGTACTATCCCTTCAGAGTCACACTCTCCCCTCACTCCTAACCCCTGACAACCACTGATCTGTTCTCTGTGATTCTAGTTTTATGTTTTTGATAAATGTCATCTTACAGTATATAATCTTTTGGGATTGTTTTTTTTTTTTTTTTTACCTATCAAACTACCTTCGAGATTCATCCAAGTTGTTGTGTGACAATAGTTTTTTCCTTTTCATTGCCAAGTAGTACTTCATTTTATGAATGAACTGCAGTTTGCATAACCATTCCCTCACCGAAGGACATTTGGGTTCTTTCTAGTTTGGGGTAAGTATAAATAGAGAAGTTATGAACATTCACGCAAATTTTTATGTGAATATAACTTTTAATTTTTCTAGGGTAAATATCTAGGAATGGGATTGCCAGGTCATATGAAAAATCTATGTTTAACTTTATAAGAAACTGCCAAACTATTTTCCAGAGTTGTCTTTATCATTTTGCATTGCCACCAGAAATAAATGAAAGTTCTAGTTGCTGTGCATCCTAGTCAACACTTGATATTGTCAGTGATTTTTATATTAGCTAGCCTGAAAGGTGTGTAGTATTATTTCATCCTGATTTTAATTTGCATTTATTTAATGGCAAATAATTTTGAACATCTTTTTATATATTTACTTGACACCCTATTATTTTTGATGGGTGTCTAAATCTCTTGCCTATTTTTAAATTGGGTTGTTTGATTTTCTATTGTTGATTTTTGGGAGATTTTTATATATTCTGGACAAGTGATTTGTTGGGTATGTATTTTCAAATGTTTGCTCCTAGCCAATAGCTTGTCTTTTAATTTTTTGACAATATCTTTGGCAGAGTAAAAGTTTTAATTTTGATAAAGTTCGATTTATCAATTTTTTCTTTTATGAATTGTGCTTTTTGTGTCATGTCTAAGAACACTTTGCCTAGCCTTGATACTGAAATTTTGTTCCATGTTTTCTTCTAAAAGTTTTATAATTATATGTTTTACATTTAGATCTATAATCCATTTTGGGTTAATTTTTGTCCGAGTTGTGAGATTTAGGCTGAGGTTCTTTCTTTTGCATATGAGTGTCCGATTATTCCAATAATATTTGTTGAAAAGACTATATTTTTACATTGAATTGCCTTTGGATGGTTGTCAAAACTAATTGGGCACATTTGTGAGAGTCTAATTTTAGACCCTATATTCAAATCCACCCATCATTATGTCTAAACCTTCTCTAATGACCACATTGTCTTGACTGCAGTTATCTTTATAGTATATATTAGAATCAGGTATTGTGATTCCTCCAACTTTGTTCTTTTTCAAAATTGTTTTGACTATTTCAGTTCCTTTACCATTCCATATAAATTTTAAACTCAGCTTGTATATATATAAAAATGTTGCTGGATCTTTGATTGGGATTTCATCGGAGCTATTGATTAATTGGGGAGAATTTATATCTTTAAAGTTCAATCCATGAACATAGTGTGTCCTCCATTTATTTAGGCCTTCTTTGATTTCTTTCATCAGTGTTTTGTAGCTTTCA
>NW_012151285.1:5763529-5765309 GCF_000956105.1 Propithecus coquereli | reverse complement strand
GATCTCACCAGTTTGGTCAACTAACTGGCTATGGAATGACATGAAATATGTTAGTTAGTATTATCAGCTTTAAAAGGGAAATTCTACAATGATAAGATATAAGATCTGAAAACTTTCTTTTTTTTTTTGAAGGAGCGTCTCACTTTGTCATCTGAGCTAGAGTGCAGTGGCAGCATCATAGCTCATTGCAGCCTCAAACTCCTGGGCTCAAGCAATCCTCCTGTGTCAGTCTCCCAAGTAGCTGGGACTACAGACCCATGCCACCATGCCTGGCTGGTTTTTCTATTTTTTGTGCATATGGGGTCTCACTCTTGCTTAAGCTGGTCTTGAACTCCTGGCCCCAGGGAATCCTCCCTCCTCAGCCTCCCAAAGTACTAGGATTGTAGGTGTAATCCACCATGCCAAGCCCCCAAAACCTTTCTGACAGCAGCTTTGTGAAAACAGAAATACAACATGAACAAATCAATGACTGATGAATTTGCTGTGAGATCAATGTACCACATGGCCACCAAAAACCTGATACAGTCTTATACTGCAGCTATTGTCCAGAAGATCTGAATTCTAAACAGCATGTTTTATGCCTCTTTATATCCACAATTTTCAGCTCAGTGTATTGTGCTTAGTAGATTCTTTTTTAAAATTTTTAATTGTTATGGACACATAATATTAATAGTTGTATATATTTATAGAGTACATGTGATGTTTGATACAGTCATACAATATGTATTAATCACATCACGGCAATTGGGGTATCCGTCGCCTCAAGCATTTATCATTTCTTTGTGTTGAGAGCATTCCAATTCCACTCTTTTAGTTATTTTACGGTATATCATAACTTATTGTTGACTACAGTCACTTTGCTGTGTTATCAAATATTCTTCATTCTACCTATGTAACTATATTTTTCCACCCATCAAGCATCCCCACTTTATCCTCCCCTCCTCACTACCCTCCCCAGCCTCTGGTAACCAACATTCTACTCTGTGTCTCCATGAGATCAATTGTTTTACTATTTAATTCCCCACATTTGAGTGAGAACATGTGAGATTTGTTTTTCTGTCCTTGACTTATTTCACTTAACATAATGTTCTCCAGTTCCATCCACGTCGCTGCAAATGACAGGTTTTCATTATTTTTATGGCTATATAATGTTCCATTGTGTATACGTGCCACAGTTTCTTTATCTATTCATCTGTTGATGGACACTTAGGTGAATTCCAAATCTTGGCTATTGTGAATAGTGCTGCAATAAACATGGGAGTGTAGGTTCTTTTCAATATACTGATTTCCTTTCTTTTGGATATATAACTAGCAGTAAGATTACTAAATCATGTAGTAGTTCTATTTTTAGTCTATTCAGGAACTTCTGTACTGTTCTCCAAAGTGGTTGCACTAATTTACATTTCCATCAACAGTGTACAAGGGTTCACCTTTCTCCACATTCTCACCATTTGTTATTGCCCTCTTTTTGATAAAAGCCACTTTAATTGGGATGAGATGATATCTCACTGTAGTTTTGATTTACATTTCTCTGATGACTAAAGATGTTGAGCATTTGTTCATATACCTGTTGGCCATGTGTATGTCTTCTTTTGAGAAATGTCTATTCAGATCCTTTGCCCATTTTTAAATTGGATTATTTGATCTTTTTCCTGTTGAGTTGGAGCCCCTTATTTATTCTAGTTATTAATCCCTTGTCAAATGGGAAGTTGGCAATGTTTTCTCCCATTCTGTGGGTTGTCTCTTCACTTTGTTGATTGTTTCCTTTGCTGTACAGAAT
>NW_012151285.1:5761831-5763479 GCF_000956105.1 Propithecus coquereli | reverse complement strand
AAATGTTGCTGGATCTTTGATTGGGATTTCATGGGAGCTATTGATTAATTGGGGAGAATTTATATCTTTACAGTTCAATCCATGAACATAGTGTGTCCTCCATTTATTTAGGCCTTCTTTGATTTCTTTCATCAGTATTTTGTAGCTTTCAGCATGCAGATCCCACACATATTTTGTTAGATGTATACCTAAGCATTTTATATTTTTGGAATTATTATAAGTGGTATTGTGTTTTTAATTTTGGTTTCCAATTGCTTATTGCTAGCAGATAGAAAGAAATACAATTGATTTTTGTGTGGTGACCTGGTATGTGATCTTGCTAAACCTACTTATTCCATGCTAAACTAAGAGATTTTTCTCTTTGTTTTGGTAGAAAACTTGGGATTTCCTATGTAGACACATAATCTGCAAAGAGGAAATTTTACTTCTTTCTTTCTAATCTATATGCCTTTCATTTCTGTTTCTTGCCTTATCATGTTAGCTAGGACCTCCAGTATGATGTTGAACAGGAGTGTTGAGAGTGGACATCGCTGGCTTATTCCTTATCTTAGAGGGGAAAGAAGTCAGTCTTTTATAATGAAGCATGATGTTATCTGAAAGTTTTCCAAATGTCCTTTATTAAGTTTAGGATATTTGCTTCTATTCCTAGTTTTCAGAGAGTTTCCTCTTTTTTTTAAATGCAGAATGGGTACTGAATTTTGTCAAATACCTTTCTGTATCAATTGATATGATCATGTGGTTTTAATTTTTCAGGCTCTCAGTATGGTGGATTGTATGATTGACCCAGACTTGTATTTCCAGTACAAACCCCACTTAGTCATAGTGTATTATTCTTTTTATGTATTGCTGGATTTTATCTACTGATATTTTGTTGAGGATATTTGCATCTATATTCGTGAGAGACATTGGTCTGCAGTTTTCTTTCTTTTTTAAAGTGTGATTCTAGGCATATCACCGTCCCCTCACTCCCATGAAAATCCTTTGGAGATTGTCTTAGTCTTTTGAGTTGCAAGCAAACCAGATAAATGGCAGATAATATTATTAATGGTGAATCGCACTCTACCATCAAGACTGGGATTTGGGAAGAGAGAGTAAGAGAATGTCAAGAGATCTCAAATATGGTCATACCTTCAGTATTAGGTAAGTTACCTCTCAGGTTATAAAGGTCTTCTGAATGTGTTGTCAGAGACTCTAGGGAACTGGAGAGATGAAAGAAGCCTAGAGATATGCTTATATTTTAAAAATGTATCTGAGAAATTTATTTTTCAGAATCTTTTATTAGCTAGATGGTTGTTGACTACTTGGAATGGAAGATGGCAATCGCTAGGGACCAGCATACATTTCTTATGAATAGATCAGGAAAAGTAAACTCCAATTTTCTTTCTATCATAGATTTCCTAGATTCTGTGATCACAATAAAATAGCAGACAAAATCTTTCACTTATCAACCAACCCTCCTCCCCATTCCTCATCCTTGGGCCAAAATCCACATGGGAGAAGAAAAAGTAACAAACAATTCAAATGAAAACTAACTTTGATTACCAATAAGGACCAATTGCAAAACTGTCTACAGAAAAATGATCAGATCTTAAGTAAACGTCCAAAAAGACTTCAATCTTCCATGACCCATACTGGTGTCCTCTATCTC
>NW_012151285.1:5746115-5758226 GCF_000956105.1 Propithecus coquereli | reverse complement strand
TTGAGCTTCTTCAGAGCAGTCATTTTGAATTCTTTGTCTGAAAGGTCACATATCTCCATCACTCCAGGGTTGGTCACTGGTGCCTTATTTAGTTCATTTGGTGAGGTCATGTTTTCCTGGATGTTCTTGATTCTTGTGGATGTTTGTTGTTGTCTGGGCATTGTAATCTTTGCAGTCTGGTCTTGTTTGAACCCATCCTTCTTGAGAAGACTTTTTAGGTATTCAAAGGGAATTGAGTGTTGTGATTCAAGTCTTTGGTCACTGCAGCTGTAGCTGTATCAGCACTGGTGCTGCCCCACGCCCGGTAACACTGTGACTTCTGCACACTCCTGGTGGTGCCACCTTGGTGGACTTGGGTATGATACTGGAGAATTCCCTGGATTACCAGGCAAAGTCTCTCACACTCTCTTCCCTCACTCTCTGTGCTGGGCTGCTGGAGTTAGGGGAAGAGTGATGTGGACACTCCTTTGTGGCCACTACAGCTGGGACTGTGCCAAGTCATACCCGAAGCCAGCCCAGTCTGACCCAAAGCCTGTCATGACTGCTGCCTGGCTGCCTCTGATATTTATTCAAAGCCCAAGCTCTCTTTAGTCAGCAGGTGTTGAATCCTGCCAGCACTGGATTCTTCCCAGTACAACAGGAATCCTGCCAGGACTGGATCATTTCCCAGGGCAGTGGGCTTTCTTCTGGTGCAAGGTGAGTCTAGAAATGCCATCCAGGAACTAAGGCCTGGAATTAGGGGTGTGAGGAGTCTGTTTGGTACTTTGTTTTACTGTGACTAAGCTGGTACCTAAGTTGCAAAACAATTCCTCTGAACTCTTCCCTTTCCTTTCCCCCAAGCAAAAGAAGACTTTCCCTGAGCTGCACTGCCTGGAGTTGGGGGAGGGGTGACACAGGCACTGGTTTGGCTGCTGCTGGAGTCTCACTGAGTCATGTGCACCCCAAGTCCACTGGATCTGAGCCAGCACAGCCGCAGAACTTGCCCAAGGACTGCAGTTTTTGTGGCTTGACTGCCTTATGAATTTTTTCTGGGCCCTAGGCCACTTTTGTCAGACGGTGGTAAAGGCTAGCTGTAAGCTGGGTTTCTACTGCTGGGGCAGAGGATTTTCATCTGGCTAGGCTGATCTAAGTGCTCCCTCCATGGGTGCTGGTGGAATTCCGCCCTGTGCTATGTTCCCCATGTGACAAGACAGCCCCGAGTTTCAATGGCAAAGTCCCTTCACTCTCTGTCCCCCAGGCACACAAATTCTCTCTCCACCCAGCATGCTGGCACAGCACTGCCGGGGGATGGGGAAGGCCTGGCGTAGGCAATGTAAGACTGTCTTTTCTGCCCTCTTCAGTGCCTCTTGCCTTGATATAATGTTAAAGGCAGGTGCTGCGATTGCTCACTTGACTTTTGGTTCTTCTGAAGGTGCTTTCTTGTGTGGATAGTTGCTGAATTTGGTGTCTGTGCAGAGGGACCACCACTGGAGGTTTCTAGTTGGCAATCTTGCTCCACCCCCTTCTGTAGATCCTTAGTTACTGTTTGTTGAATAACAACTAAAAACGGTCAGGACGTAGCTGGAATATTGTGTTAAAATTTGTCTGTCACATTTTAAGGGTCAGTTGTTAACTTGGTGTGCACACCATGATGACTCAACAAGGAGGGTCTGAAAACCATGTACACAGGAAGTCCAGTGGAAGAATTAGGAGTGTACAGAAGAGGAGATTAATGAGAGACAGGTCAAATTTCTTTCTTTCTTTCTTTTTTTTTGTCCAGGCTGGTTTTATCCTGTCCCAGGGGAAGAATTCTAATCGAAGTTACAGGAAGGCAGTTTCAAACTCTATATTAAGAACTTTCTATAATTAATAGAAATGAACAACCATCTGTTAGGCATGTTATAGACAGAATTCCTGCCTATATATTTGGTCTGATGATTTACCATGCCAATATTACTTGGATGCCGTTTCCAACACAAAGATTCTATATTAAGTAGTTAGAATTTAATTAAAAAAATAATAAATGTGTGAGATATATGCACTTTCCCCTTAATGACAACATTTCACCAAAAGACCAAAGACCTTTTCTTTTCACTAATTAAGCCAAGCAACAGTGTTTCTACTTCTTTTTTTATTAGATTACAATTTTACTTTTTACAATTTGTCATAAGATAAGGATCACTAGATATTTATGTTTTCTGTATCTCCATTATTTTGTCAAAATGTAGCTATCTCTCTGTTGGTTATTTATGTATTTTTATTTTATTTTTAAGAGATGGGGTCTCACTATGTTGCCCAGGCTGGAGTGCGGTGGCTATTCACAGGCATGATCATGGTGCACTGCAGCTTTGAACTCCTGGGCTCAGGAAATTCTCCTACCTTAGCCTCCTTAGTAGCTGGGACTGCAGGGGCCAGGTACCACTGTATCTGGCTTCTGTTGGTTTTTTAAGCCCTTAAATATTTTTCTGAATCTAAGAAGTGATTTTACAGCATTCTTTCACATTCAGATGATTATGATGATTTGCAATGCCAATAATATGTTTCTGTTTCTGGTATTTTACAATCTTTTTCATATTTAAATGAACACTGAGAATTAAAAAGTTTTTTTTGAAAGCGCTAGTGTTTATTATGCAGTGCCCAAAATATCTCAGTAACGAAAAATTGAGTACGTTTGAGTCAAACAAATTGCCTGCCCTCGATGTAACATTTATTTCAATTTGCTAACAGCAGAAGTCAGCGGTTCGCTGTTCCAGGTCTTTACCACCACATCCCTAACATTATTTTACCCTTGAACCCCGGGAGCCCATGTTTTCTGGTTATGCTTTCCTCCTACTTCCTCACGGCTGCCTCTCCCTCATTCTCATCCTAATTGTGCACCCCATCCCATGAAGTCTTTGTAATTCTTTTCTCGCTTTATGATTTTCCACTTAGAGGTCTCGTCTGCCTCCAGGCCTTATGCGGAGAAGTCCTGGGTCCCCACCTGGCCCTGCCCTGCCTCTCCCAGCTCTGTGTTAGGGCTCTCTATTGGCGTTAACAGGTCTCACCCCCAACTCATTATCTTTCTCCTCAATACAAGACTGTGGGATCTGCTCTGTGTCTGCCAGTGACTCAACCTTTCTGTTAGTCATGAAAGCTCAGGATGTATCCCAGCCTCTCTCCTCCCTGCCTGGGGAGGCACAGTGCCCCATAAATATCAAGAGCTTGACTTCTGACTCAAGCCATCGAGGTTCTAATCCTAGCCCTTCCCTTCTCCAGTTTCACAACTTGAACAGGTTGTTTAGCCTTTTCAAGCCTCATTTTCCACATTTATACAGTGGAGATGACAGTAATGAACTGTAAATGTTGATGTTCACAGAGCTGGATCAAGTGTTCCAGATCTGACAGCCCAAACCTCCAGGCAGGCTGGCTGTGTCATGACTTCAGTTCTGACATGGCTCTGATGAAACGTGGGCATTAACAAAGTATTCGAAGTGAGAGACAGATTGCACTGTTTTTAAGTGACTTCCTAGTGGTGAATTTTTACTATGTACTGAAACTGTGGAAACGTTAACACACTGTATTAGTTTGCTAGGGCTGCCAGAACAATGTGCCACAGACTAGGTGACTCAGACAACACAAATCTATTTTCTCACAGTTCTGGAGGCTGCAAGTCTAAGGTCAGGATGTCAGCAGGGCTGACTTCTGAGGCCTCTGTCCTTGGCTTGTAGCTGGCTCTCTATTCCCTGTGACTTCACATGGTCTTCCCTCTGTGTTTATCTGTGTTCTAATTTCCTCTTCTTATAAGGACATCAGTCACATTGGATTACAACCCACCCTAATAACCTCGTTTTACCTTAATTACCTCTTTAAAGGCTTTATTTCCAAAAAACGGTAAAATTCCGAGGTACTGGACATTTGGATATCAACATATGAATCTGGGGGAGGATGCGGGAACACAATTCAGTCCGTAACACATATGTAGCTGAGGTCTTAACTGGCAACAGGCAAACAAACAAAAAAGCCAAACTTGTAGAGTTTTAAATTTATCTTCTCTGTTATTTCCCATGAGGTAATCTAAAAGAACCTGGGGAATCCAGGTGGTTTTCAAAGCAGTATTTTTATGGTGTTTCATCATTACTGCTTGAGTGGAGGGAAATGAAACTCAAACTGGCCACCTTGGTTTCTCTGACACCAGCTTTGCTTACCTTTCTTGGGGAGGTGATTTTGAAACCACAGGCTAGAAAAGGCTTTTGCATTATGTGCGAGCTATGTTCTCCCTCTGTCTCCTACCATGCCGTGCGATCAAGAGTTGGCCGTAAAGTCACGACTCTGGAAAAGACCAAATTTCCATCCTAATATCAATCCTAACACTAATGTTGCCCTGATACATAATGCAATATTGTGTGAAGTTTAAAATCAATCCACTTAATAATTTCCCTTTTGTAGAAGGGGGGTTTAATTGCTTCAAGGATCAGGTTTAGAGTCTGGGGTTGGGGCTCCAGGTAGGGGTGGGAGGCTGCAGGGAGTCACGAGGAATTTTCCAGCAAAATGAGTATGAGCTCAAGCACTTTCTTATGTCTGCTTTGCCTGTACTTTGTGGAAGAAGAGCCCAACTGACATGGAATCACACAGCTTATCTAGTTCCTCATTCTCTCTTAATTTTCAGGCTTGTTTTTGTCCCTATCAGATAGCCAGGTGATAGAATCATTTTCAGAAGTATCCAGGTGCTTCAGGATTTTTGAAACCCTTTAGCTCACACAGTTGGTTGAGCGTTGTCACCGGTTAGTTAGCCCTGAAAGCTATTTTGAGGTCATGGTGATTGTGTGGTTTATGCCAAGAGAAACTAGTCACAGTCTGCCCCAAGTAGCAATAACAGATCTGATGACGGGCAGTCCTAGGGGCGGGGAACCTGTGGACTTTTGATTTCAAGATTGTTCTTTTTTAAGCACCAAGGGAGGCAAGAAAACTTCATCTGTCTCTGCTGCACCCCTTTTAATAAAAGTATCTGTTCTGTAAAATTTGGATTTAGTCAAAAGGCTGCACTTAAGGGCCTAGAAGGCCACATGTGGCCTTAAGGCCGCAGGTTTGCCACCCTGCAGGGAAGTTCATCATAATGTGAAGCCCAAAGGCAATCAAGGTATAGAGGAAAAAGCATCTTCCACTGGGGCCTGACAATATCTGTAGAATGAAATGAAGTTGCTTTTCTGGTGGTTGAAGATGTCTGTTGCTGATCTCATGCATTCTACTTTGCTGAATGGGTATTTAGTATCCGATTTGGGAGGAAGTGAAAGTAAGGCAACTGGCAAGGGTGAGGAAGATCTACAGACACTGGCATTTTCTGTGTATTTCTAAGATCTTTACGTCAATCCAGAGCTTTAAAACCACTTTCAGTCTACCTACAAGCACTTTAAATGAGTCCTTTACTCTGTTTCTCACAGGAAAACTTAATTGAGCTGCATTCACCCCAGGCAAGCTGTTCTGATCACTTATTAGTAAGTGTTTTTGTAAAGCACTTCCCTCATCTTCCTTCCTCTCTGGGCCCCTTCCGTTTCAATCCCCTGCCTTCCCTACCCCAGCTCCAAATGGACTATGATGCATTTTACTCATAGATTATGAAATTATCATTGAAGAGGATCCTTTCCACAGACCATGATGGTTGACTTCTGGAATTCTCAAATATGAAGTTTTGATGATTTGGACATCACATGCATGATTATTTCCACACCCCACCCCCCTGCAGATAATGTGTCTACAACGGTATTTCATACCCCTATTCTGTTTGCAAACTTTGGGTGGAAAAGTCAATGCCTTGGGCTGATCAGTTGCCAATCACAACAGTGTTTCAGATTCAGAAGCCCTTCCCGTTGCAGGCGCACCTTCTATCTGCTGACCCGAAGTTGACGCCAGAGGCTCTTGCAAAGTCCTTATATATATGTCAGAATAGGCTAGTGTGGAGACTAAGGAAGGGCTTTCGTCAGCAGCCAGGAAATTCAGCCCCAAGCCCTGCCTCTGTCATGCTCTCACTGACTGTGTGGCCTTAGATGGGTCATTTTGCCTCTCTGGGTTCAGTTTCCTCATTCTTAAAAGAAGAGGACTGCTCTGTCAGGAGCTCTCGCATCCTTTCCAGCCTGTTCCAGCCTGTGGCTGCTCCGCGATAGGGCGTCTTTGTTGGACAGTCCTTGTTTTGCTCCCATTGATCTTTGATTGCCAAGTAAGTTCCTTCTCCCCATCCTTTCCTAGACTCTCTAAGGCCCAGAGGATAAGTCTAGCCAAAGAGTGAATCATTTTTGCTGCTAATCTTTGAAGAATAACGCACTCCAGAAACAGTAGAAACCATTTCTAATGGTGCCAGTCAGCGTGTCGCTGGCTGTGCTTGGGAGCCCCGGGCCCCACCATCACAGCTACGCTTGCCAAGGAATGGGGCGTTACTCCCACGACTATGCTTGAGGTCTGCTTCCCAGCCCTGTCTGTCCTTCCTGGATTAGGCAGCAGCATTCTAGGAACAAATCTCCTTGGCTTAGCCATGCTTCCCTGCCTTCCAACTCATTTTCTGAATCTTGCAGTTCTTGTACCCTCCCTGCTGGCCCTGGCAAGACTGAGTTTGCCAAGCCCTGTGGAGGTGGTTAGGATTTTGGTTGCTCTTGGCTTCTCTAGATATTTTTAAATGCTTTTAATTGATTTGAAAAACATGCTAACTTTGAGTTTTAAAGTATTTGCAATTACATCCCAAGGCCTCTGGCTTAGCAGTAGAGTTGTCAAAGAACCATAAATAAACAAATTAAAAAGAAGAGGTGGGGTCATAAAGCCAGCTGCAGAACTACGATCCAAAGGAAGCAGTTTCTGTTTCGTGACTCTCTAATAGCCCTGACTGTGTGTGTTTATTCCCTGGACTCCTGGAATGGAGGACAAATTAAACTGCTGTGGAGTCCAAGAAATGGGTTGTAGTGGGGCCAATATAAACCTGTTCTGTGACCCACTTCTTCAAGGCAGATCTGTTTCATGGCCATTTCCAGATTTGTGGAGCAGATGATCTCCAGTGTAACTCTGGCTTACCTTATAGCCACCCAGCTCTTTTGGATGGGAAAAATTTTCTTTTATCCTTGGTACCTTCTGACTACAGATGACATAGGGCTTGCACCAATCCTAACTAATCTCTTTTAGCTCATCTTTAGAATAAAATCCAAGCCCCTTATGGAATGGGATGCCCTTAGAGATGAGATGCCTATTCTAATGCAGTTTTGTTACTGCTTCGTGGTATCAGATGTGTTAGTTAGCTTGGCTGCGATAATACACAGTCTCCAAATCTCTGGGGCTCACATCAACAAATTTTCGTTTTCCACTTGCATTACATAGCGGTGGTTGTGTATTGGCTGCTACAGTTCTGCTCCAAGTGTCTTTTCTTTCCTGGAACCAGAAATGCAGCAGTGTATAGTTGGGACATGTTATTTTTGCAGCAGAGGGAAAAACAGAGAATTGCCTGGAAAATGTCATGTTTCAAAGAGTTTCTTTAGAACTGGTACACTGCTACCTCCGCTTGACTTTTCATTGGCCCAGACAAGTCACATGGCCAAGCCCGACAATGTGGCAGAGAAGGGTACTCCACCCACAGAGAGGCACTGCAAGTCATCCAGAAGTAGGCTGGGATGTATAATCACCTTACAGGGAAGAAAGTCAATACGGGAATAAAAGCACCATCCATCGTATCAGGCTGACGTGCTGGACATGTAACTTCATGAGAAAGGCGAGGCTCTCGACAGACGCCTCTGATCCATAAATCTGTCTTTCCTATCCTTTAGTGCTGTCATATAAAGACGACAGGGAGGAATAGCTCTTTGGTTTTCATATATGGGAAGGCCTGTGCCAAGGTTCCTTTTATGAGACGAGGTCTGGTTCTATTCTCACTCTCTTGAGGTTTACTTATTCCTGCCTTAGACTATATCTCCCTTTCTGGCAAGTTGCTTCAATTGGTTTGGCTTCATCTTTTGATAGAATGTGATTGATGGCTTTGGTGTTTATAAATGTCTGCTTTGCTCTTCTCTCAGCTGACTCTGTAATGATGGCTTTGTAGATGCAAAATCACTGTGGTTTGGAGCAAGGCCAGATGTGGGAATCGGCAGAGACAGAGACCTGGGCTTCTCGGCTCCAGGACAGAATCAGGAAGTAGAAGATGACAGGAGAAGAGCTAGACATAAGAATAAATGCATCTATTTCCCTGATTTTCAAGGGACTATAAAAGTTAACATTTTTGCTCACTTTCTACAGGCAAATTTTTTTTGGACAGTCTTGCTGTTTTAGCAGTGAGTCTTTTCCATGGAACGTATAGCTAAGATGGTGAAACTATTTTTCTTGACTTTAGACTCTCTAGAAAGTGCAAGAAGATGAGTGTTTCTGATCTGTGACAACCCTGAATTTTTATAATAACTTGAAATAGGAAAAAAAAATGATTTCAGTGTAGAATAATCGGAAAATTCCTTCTTTTTCCAGAAATCAAAGTGATTTCCAGCATATGTAAGACACCTTTGCTAATAAAGTAAAATAAACTCTCCTGTAATTATTTATTTTTATTGGCTTGTTTGTAAAAGAATAAATAAGTATTGAGATATATAATGTCATTAAAAATATTTTACCATATTTACATGCTTATTGGCACCAAAACCAGTGTTCTTGTATCAGAAAAAAAATTCATGGGAACATTTCCTTAAGCTCTTCCCCTTCACCATCCAATCTTGCATTTGTCAGTTTCCTTATCTGATCCTCTACGGTTGCGGTCCCCAAGCCCCAGGCCACTGACCAGTATTGGTTGGTGCATGGCCTGGTGGGAACAGGGCCACATAGCAGGAGGTGAGTGGCGAGTGAGCAAGCCAAGCTTCATCTGTATTTACAGCCACTCCCCATCACTCGCGTCACCGCCTGAGCTTCGCCTCTTGTCAGATCAGCCACGGCTCTAGCTTCTCATAGGAGCGAGAACCCTGCTGTAAACTGCACATGCGAGGGATCTAGGTTGCTTGCTCCTTATGAGAATCTAATGTCTGATGATCTGAGGTGGAGCTGAGGTGGTGATGCTAGTGATGGGGAGTGGCTGTAAATACAGATTATCATTAGCAGAGAGGTTTGAGTGCACAATGAATGTAATGCACTTGAGTCATCCCGAAACCGTCCCTGCCCCCGATCAGTGGAAAAATTGTCTGCTATGAAACTGGTCCCTGGTGTCAAAAAGGTTGGGGACCACTGCTCGACAGGAACTGTGGATTTAAGAAAAGTTGAGATTCCAGTCATTTTCTGCCTCCTCTGTCCACGTTTTGCACAATGCCTGGCATTTGTATTGAATGGAATGAATAACTAAGCAAATGAATGAATAAAATACACAATCTTGTTCCAGAAAAGAAAAGATCATCTGGTCCAGACCAGGCAACAGAGAGGGGAATGACTGCCCCAGTCTCCCAAGCTTTCTTCCTCAGCCTTTCTGCATCTGTGCAGTTACTGCGCCTGTAGCTACTCTGCTGGGACTCCTGGCTCTGCTGCTCTCTTCCAAGCCCAAGCAATGACGATATCATGTTTTCTTACTCCACATTAGCACTCTTGGTTGGAACCCAAAGAACTTGACTAAAATGCCAAGAGAAAATATAAAAAGAAACAAAAATCTATTCAACTCCCCATACAAAAGATGAAACAGTTACCACTTATCGACATTTTCCTGCATGCCAGATCCCATGCAAAGACGTCTACAGACACGAGAAGAGGGACTATTTTCTCCATTTTGGAGATGTGGACCCTGGAAGGAGATGTGAGGCCTGGAGAGAGTTACTCCTTGCCCAAAGTCCCATTGCTGGTTGGTGGAGAAGCTTGGGATGAGAACAACGGCTATTTGATTCCAGGGCCTCTACTTTGAGAAGCAGATATCGCTAAGTAAAAGAATTCTAGCTCATGCAGCAAAGAGACTGATTTAGCACAAAATTCCCTTTTCTTAAGACTCGGTGAGCTGCCTTGCAGCTGTTGTTGGGTGGGCCTTTTACAGTCAAGTTGCCTGGGTTTTCTGCCCCGGCCTCTAGTGCTAGCTCTTTTGCTGTCTGTACACTGCTTTGTTTCAAAATGAACATGGCTCTTCTTCTTTACAAGTTTTTTCTGGTGTTCCCCCTGCTTGCCTCTCACTCCCTCCAACCTAGACTCTTCCAAAAAGTGCGTCAGGCAGCTGGAGTTTCTACCTTTAACTGCAGAGCAGCGGGTTTTGGTACATAGAAACCCGAAGCTTGGCTGGTCTGTCTCATCTTAAGTCCTGCTTTTTCCACTTTCTTAGTTTCTCTGTGAATCACTTAGATTCCTAAGTGCCTTACTTCCACCCCACCAAGGAAAAGAGTCGTCTCTTAGATTTAGGATTTTATAATAGGAATATATATTGGCAATAACGTACTTATAATGAGGATGTATTTCTCTAAAAAGAACTATGGTAACATACTTTATAGAATTATGATGCAGTTGTTCTTCACGGTTTATGTCCTCTTCTTAAAAACTACCCTGAACATGGCAAAATCTATCCAGAAGCAAGAAAAACTTATTTTAAGTGCTGCAATTGTGTCAATTATGTTATGAAATCATGAATTGCGGCTCTCTTGTCAAAATGTGCTGTCTGTCCTTAGACATACAGAAGATGATGGATTCCCAAGATAACTCACTGAGGTGTCATTGTTAAGCTGACATATGTAATATAATCCCCAGATAATTTACATGGTCAGAGAGATTCTGATTATGCAACCCAACCTTGAGCAAGAAGCACTGAGGATTTTGCTCAACCAGTAATGTTCAGATGAGTTGTTGGATTGTCTAGTGAGCTAAATCCAGTTAATCCTCTTTCCTTGTATGGCAGCATTTCTTTAAAAATATTTATTGAGAGTGGGAGGGAGTCTGGATAATGAGAAATTACTTAATGAGTACAATGTACATTATTTGGGTGATGGACACTCTAAAAGCCCTGACTCAATCACTATGCAGTCTATTAACATGTATGTGAGAGAATTACACACGTAGCCCATAAATTTGTACAAATAAAAAAATATGTATTGAATGCTTTCTGCATGCCAGCCACATTTCCAAGTGTGGGGAATTACCAGTGAACAAATTGGACACATGCCCTGCCCTTGGGGAGTTTATGCTCTGGTCTGAGTCATCGAAACAGCACACTCTGAAAAATGAGCTCGGTAATTTTTAAGAATTAAATAGCTCAGGATTATCAGAGTGTAGATTTATACATTAAGCATCTTTCAAAAGGCCTTAGACACTTGTCTCAACCAGGTTATATTATTAATCCACTGCATTTTTTAACAAGTAATTTTTTCTCTTTGCCTTCCAGCCTCCATTCTATAAGGTATCTGCAAAGTCAGGAAACAGAATAAATTTCTTTAAACAATATGCTAGTTAAATTTTCCAATAATGTGCTCAATGTGCTTTCAGGAGAAGTGAATTTACTGTATATTTAAAATAATGGGCCTAGCTGATAACCTTGGAAAAAAACCCAGAAGTCTTATGAAACATTATTGACTGTTCAACAATCCTAGAAGTGCAGATAATATATTCATTAAACTTTTTAAGGAGTCTGGAAGTTGAAGAAATACAGATGGAGAATGTTGTTCAAAAATATAACTGACATACTGTTGAAAAATGAGTTTATCCTATGTTTCCTGACTTTATGTGGCACCCTATATTTTACCTTTATATTCACTGCAATGAAAAAGTAGCCACTCCCTGATAGCTCAAATATTTCCCTTGTTTTATCTCCCCTTTATTCTTTCTACCTCCTGACACAGAGGCCACGATGGAATGCTATTAACAAAAAGGTGGAACAGAATGCAGATTTTCTGTTAGAATACCACTGACTTACCTGGATTTAAAAAAATAGAGGCTGGCCGGGCGTGGTTGCTCATGCCTTTAATCTTAGCACTCTGGAAGGCTGAGGCGGGCGGATCGTTTGAGCTCAGGAGTTAGAGACCAGCCTGAGCAAGAGCGAGACCCTGTCTGTACTAAAAAAGTAGAAAGAAATTAGCTGGACAACTAAAAATATATAGGAAAAAAAGTTAGCCAGGCATGGTGGCGCATGCCTGTAGTCCCAGCTATTCTGGAGGCTGAGGCAGAAGGATCGCTTGAGCCCAGGAGTTTGAGGTT
>NW_012151285.1:5741035-5743959 GCF_000956105.1 Propithecus coquereli | reverse complement strand
TGTGAAGACAAAACTGGTGAGAGGAATGTATAGACTATATTCTTAAATACATTTGGCAGATGCATATTAAGAATTAACCGTGTGCAGGCTACTTTGCTAGCTAAAGGATATCTACTCATTAGTATGCTTGGTTATGAGAAAAATAATTATTTTATAGGTTTATCAAAGGCCATTATCTTGAGCAAGCTAAAATATTTAAATAAATGATCTTGAGAGGAAAGACATTGACAATAAAGACAGGTTGTAGAGCAAATCTTCACTTGAACCTGGATTTACCAGAATAAGTCAGTCATTACATAATGATGTCCAATGGGAATCATAGGCTGTCACAGCTATTTGGGCCCGGCTGATTTTACAAACGGAGCAACTAAAGTCAAGTGAAGTGATGCATTGCTCAAATCTAAGGGTGAGCTGAGTTCGAAACCCAGATATTCTTTTTTAAAAATTTTTTAATAGTTCATTTTGTTAAATAACTTATTTATAAGTCAGACCACTGCATTGGCTTGTTTGGGGAAACTATTCCTTCCCATTGTCTCAAAGCCTGGCATAGATCATGCCAGGTGTCAGAACATTCCCTCTTATTCACAACAGAGTATGGAATGAAAGTGGAAGGATAGATCCTTGCATGTTAGGAAAGCTGTGTTAATGTTTTGACACATCTTGGTGTAAGTGGAGCACCAGGGCACGCTGTTCCACATACCACCCACTTCCTCACCCCATCTCCCCACCAGTTTCCGTCTGCCTTTTCCAACACTCAACTCTGAGATGCCCTAAACCCAAACAGTTTCCATTTAACCATGAAGAAAGGGGTAAATACAGAAAACACCAGACTCCAACTCTCATCTATGGGATTAAAAAGCCTGGAACAGGGCACGAGAACTGTGGCTAAGACCAAGTGAAGATTTTTAAGGAGGCTTTGACAGAAATATTGAGAATAACATCTGAATTCAAATCCAGAAAAAAATGCTATTGGCGGAAAATAAAATCTTAGCCAGTGTTCTAAAAACACCGGTAAGAAACGGTTGGGAATGACACTAGGCACAAGCTCTAAGAACTCTGGACACAATGGGAGCTTCACCTGATACAGTCTGGGCCTGCTGAGCCAGATGTTCTGAGGGCTGCCCAGCAAGCAGCCTGTCTTGCACAGTGCAACCGTCTGGCTCAATCTACAGTGAGAGTCCTTCAGCGCCATCACGGAGTACTCTCCAATGTGCTATAGTTGTCCTTAGAGCTCTTCAATTTGAGGAAGTGCTTGGCACGTTTACTCTTCTGACTGGAGGGGAGGCAGGTCACTGGGATGGTTGTTGGGGAGACCTCAGGGGACTGAGTTAGGTCTTTGACTGCTGACTGGTGTTGGTGCTGAGAGCTCCCAGTTCGTGCTTTGACCATGGTGGCCAGCTCACTCAGGGCCTCCTGATAGCACAGGTATTCATTCTGGCCAAAGACCCCTGCCCCACAGCAGGCCATCTCATAGCCATCCAGCAGGGTATCAAGAGGGCCTCGTGCACACCCTTGAAAGGAATAGTAGTGTTTCGCAGATCTAGCAGGTAGGAGTGGAAATTCTTGCCCATTAAGGAGGCGGATGCCAGTCTTCAGCATGAAATGGGATCTCAGAGACATGAATGACATCCAGAGCTTTCATCCTGTACAGATAGCTGCAGCAATTTTGATTTCCCCAGGTTTCCTACTGTAGCAGTCTAGCACCATCATTTGCAAGGAGCCAGGGTTCATGCTTGATATCTTGAACCCTGCATAGTTGAATATCAATCTCCTCTTTCAAGTCCTTGGGGGCATTATGTCCCACAGGGACATGAGATCCCCTCGTAGATCTCATTGCAGAGCGCGTGATTTGTCTCCTCACAAAAACACCAGCCTACCGTAGGCCATCACCAGCACATTCACCCAGGAGAGCCAGTTACTGCTGGACACCATGGCCTCCCTACCTTGCGCGGGACTGCTCGGATTTACACGGCTGCCCTGCCTCAACCTCCCGGGCTCCACCAAAGTGACTGCCCTGCCTTGACTGCCCGGGCTCTGCCAAAGCGATGGTGCCTGGGTTTCTTGGAGCTCCCTGGCCATTTCCGTATGGGGGAACATCAAGACAGACCTGACCTGAAAACATGGCAGATGGGGGATGAAACCCAGATATCCTGAGAGCAAGAAAATGTTTGCTGCTTCCAGAAAAACCCAGATTCTCTTCTAAAGAAAAAAGAATCCTCCACCTGGCAGTTTTGCAAAATTTATGCAGGGAAATTAATTTGAGGTTGGTCACTCTCAAGGTTGGCTACTCTCTGTAGAAGAGAACTTGAATGGGCTTCTGAGAAATATTTTTCCCATCAAGAAATTATGGTCCTATTAACATTTTAAATTTAAAATTCAGATTTTAAATTGATTGTACAAGGTAAAAAATGGAAAACGTTCCTTCATCTATCTTAAGAATGTCCACATGAAAATTTCTCATACATCACCATTCTTATAATACACAAGATAAGGAAATGTAGGCAATGCATTTTGATTTGACCTCTGGTAAGAAAAGTGTGTTTCATCATATCCCAAACTGGAAACTGGTTTACTTCCTACATATCAGTTCTTTGTAACTCTACATTTCTTTAGTTAATTTAAAGTAAAAACTGACCAATGTAATTTCATACAATACCCAATCGCCATTTCCCCTTGACTATATAATGATTCTTATTCACATATAGAAAATAGCAAAAAGTGGAATAGATAATTTTAAATAATTTTTTTCTTAATAGAACTTTTGTCTTTAGTCATATTAACTTCCTTTTTTACTGATACATAATAATTGTACATATTTATGGGCTATGTGTGATATTTTGATACATGTATACAATGTGTAATGAAGTCACATCTAATCTGTGTATTCAGAGAATTTAATTTATCTTTCTTTTTAATGTATTTAT
>NW_012151285.1:5739688-5740985 GCF_000956105.1 Propithecus coquereli | reverse complement strand
GGCATGCACTTATTCTTGAACTACTCAAAAAACAAAAAAAAGTAAGAACTTTCAAGTACTCACAAGCATTGAATTCTTATATTTTCGTAGTTGAAAAAAATAAATGAATTTTGTGAGAGGTGGCGTATTAGAGATTAGGAAAATGAGGCCTGGAATATTTCAAGTATTTTAACACATTGTTCCTCAGGAACCTTCATCTAAGTGTCTGTAAATCAAAAGAAACCAAACTAGAAGCCCCCAAAATGAATCTGTGGTCACAGATGGCTCACAAACTAGAGCATATGAGAAAGGGCCCTGTTTTGATGCATCCTGTCTCCAGCTGGAGAGCCAGAAATATTTCATAGTCAAATGATTAAAATAGTAATGGCTTATTTACTCTTCCCAAGTGTGGTTGGGAAATACATTAGATTAAAATTCAGGCAGCTGAGTTTCTGTTTCTGATCTGCCATCTACTAAGGTAAGTTGGTCTCTTCATGTGCTTGTCTTGGCAAACATCTCCTCCGGCCCCTCGCTAGAGAGATAGGAAACAAGGATGGCAGAGCTGGGCAAGTCCAGACCTCACATGAGCCTCCTCTATAATTTTGGATAGTTCTAGAAACTGGACCATCAGCCCTAATTACCTATGCCAGGAATCTTATGCACACCAGCAAGAATTTCTCAACAGCTTGTCCGTGCCATGCCCCTAAAAAACAGCCCAGACCTGCTCCACGGAGGCATTACTCCTGGCTGCTGAAGAGAGTGAACTCATTTTAGGCATATGTTTCTGTAAACAACCCAGAGATCCACTATTAGAAGCACAGACCTGATTCAACTATGTCTCTGTAAATTATCTCCCTTTTGCAAGTCCACAGAGAAGCTCCACAGTTTTACAACAGATCTCGGTCGGATACATTTTAGTGAACTTTCAGCTCTCTTGACACTCTCTGAGAATTCAATCACTGAAACCACAACCTACCACCATAAAAACAGAACAAATTTCAGTGGTTCAATGCCATTCCCAAGCTGTTTCTCAGAGCCATCAGGCTAGCTGGAACAAATGAACCACACTCCTTTGCCATTGGCACTAATATTTGAATTGTCAAGTGTGGAGTGTATGGAATTTTTCCACCATCCACACACCAAACTGTGAGCTGGATAGGAGGGCATGATGGCCAATTTATAGATAAGAAAGTCAAAGTTAAAATCAACTACTCAAAGTTACAGCTTACAGTGGCAGAACCAGCCCTTGAACCCTTTGCTCTTTCATTCTACTGTAGTATCAGCCAAATGGCAAAAACAAGCACAAAAATATATTTCT